>NW_027397141.1:3709231-3725469 GCF_003265705.2 Callorhinus ursinus
GGGGGGTGGAGCGGGCCCTGGGGACCGGACGCCGCCGTGCGCAGCGCGCACCGTGCTGCGGCCGGGGGCCGGGGTCCCGGCGGGCTCCCGCAGCTAGGGCGCGGGCAGGGCGCCGGGGAGGCTCGCAGAGTCCGCACCTCGGGCTTGCGACGGCCGGGCCCGGGGCGTCCGTCCACCTGCTCCGCCCCGCAGCCGCGCGCTCCCTGGCGTCCCGTGGGGATGGGGCTGCCCGGCGGGCACGGTCCTTAGCTTCGCGCGCGGCCCGGGGCTGGGGAGGGAGGTTCGGGTCCGGATTTAGAGATGGGAGTGTCACACTTCTGCAGAAAAGGCAGAGACTTGGTTTGGTTCTTATTTGTAGCACCACTGGAGGATCCAGAAGTGAAGTTTGGCATCTTTTTTCCCTGAAAGTAACCAATCAGATCAGAGGCCGGGTGTTGTGGGCTTCCTCTGGCGTCCACACTCGCTGCTGACGGTGTGGCGAGGTCAGGAGAGGCTCCGAGGGGAAAGCGGGTTTTTCTGACATCAGAGCGAGGGGACACTGCGCGTGGCTGTGGTGTGAAAGGGGGTGAGTGTGCAGAAGAGAAAGAACGCTGTCCGGAGGGTGGTGTTTCCTGCCACTGTCTCAACAAAAGGTGCCTTGTTCCAGGCGGCTGACGTCCGTCCGCGGTCAGGCACAGGTTTGAGAAGTCACTCGCACTGGGGGTTGAAGGCATCATTATGGGTTTTTTACGGTATAGGAATTGTCTTGGGCGGACTTTCCTCTTTATGAGCTTTTTTTGAGAAGGAGACCCTAGCCAGGATCAGTGTGTGTCTTCATCGATGGGAGCGCCAAATCACTCACCCTGAATTGATTCACTCAGCAGAAGACTCGAGTCAGGGGACCTGTGCCCACCTGACCCAGGTACCTGTTCCCTGAGCAGGTCAGGCACCTGACCTTGCAGTGGAGAGAAGGGGTGGGGCAGGGCTTAGCAGATGAAAGCTCATGTGATTTCCCCCAAAGTCCATAGTGTGAACTGAGTGGTAAATATCAGGTGACACTTTTGTTTCTCCACTGTGATAAGTTCTAGAAAGCCCAGTCACAGTGACCAGAGGTAAGAAGTGCTTTGTCAGGCAAGGACACTCTCTTCCCGGCTGTCCCTTGGCCAGTTATGTTCCTGCCTCTGTTTCCCCAAAGGGAAACTGGAAAAAGCGTGGAGCTAGTGTTATTTAAAGTGTGCTCACAGTTTTCCAGTTAATTTTCATTCCCTTCCAACTCTAACACTTTGTGATAAAAGGGAGGGTTGCGTGTGAGCGGGACCATCGGTCTGCCTCCAGGAGAGCCGGTGGATGGTCTCCTCTGACCCGGAGGCCCTGCCACTGGATCTGACCCCCCCCCCCGCCCCCCGGCAAGTTCCTGACCCTTCATCCTGGGAGTGGGGCCTTTCCTCTAGGCCCTCAGCTGTTTTATGTCCTATCAATTTATATAAATTTCTTGTAGTTGACATGTTAAAATTCCCTTTTGCTATGTTATTAGGCTTATGAAATGACATTTTCTCTCAAACCTAAGGGGTAGCTCTTGCTTAATGAACTTTCTAGGCGTGTGCATTGTTTGGTAACGTCCCTAGAACACAGGTTATGGGATACTATTATTTCTGTATTTCCATTCCATGTCTTTTTTTTTTTTTTTCAGTCTGATCATTTGGCTGTTTCAGCATATTCACATACAAGACCATCCATTTCTGTGATACTAGGCTCTTGTTTATGCTATTGAACTAATTTGAGTTTTATCAGGAACAGTCAGGATCTGTCAGGATCAGTCATTATGTAGGACCAAATTGTATTTCATTTTGCTCGAAGAAGAGGCAGAGCCTGGGATTGAGTACTTATGTCCGTGTGGTTTCCTTATGTGCCTTATTTTATAAGAACAAATAAAAGCTTACACCCTGTTCTCTTCCTGTGTTCACCCGGTCAGAATTTCTAGGACAGAGAAAACTTTTCAGCTCCTTCTGAGGTGCGAGGGTTGCCAGAAGGTAAAGGAGTCCTTGAAAGCGTTACTACAGATATTTCATTCTGGCGAACTCCAGAGAGAGAGAGAGAGAGAACAGGCGAATGAATGGGAGAAATAGTCGGGGTCCCACTGTGTAGACGGCAGCCGTGTCACTGGTGGTGTGGGTGGACGGAAGCCGTGTGGAGGTGACCTGTGTGTAGACAGCACGATGCTTGTGTACCGTGATGTGGTTCATGTATCATGAGGTAGTTGGGCCTATTTACAAATTTTTGCATTTAACGAAGGGGATGGAGAGTTTGAGTTCTTTCCTTACAGGTGTGAGGCGGGAAGCCTGGGCTCGGGGGGTTTCAGTTCTGGGAGAAGCCCGTGCAGCCTTGTGGTCCCTGCGGGGTCTGTAGGCACCTGCCTGGTGGTGAACCTGGCCCGCCCACGGGGTAGGCCGTGTAACCTTGGGCAGGCCCCGCCTCCGTGCTCCCATCGGAGACGAGCCGGAGCGCCCTCTCACGGGGCTGTGAGGCTCGCGTGAGGGATATGGGTGGAGCTCGGAGTGTGCTGGCTCTCAGGGAACGCTCGGTACATTTATCACGCGGGCCGTTAGCGCGATTCAGTCCCCGGTGGGGGGCCCGGGCGCCCTGCTCCTGAGCAGCAGGCCAGGCACACAGGCCACAGGCCACATCTGGCCATACATGCGCTCGTGCGTGAGCATCCCAGGCCAGGATAACCGCACCACAGGATGCCTGTGCTTCCTTCCCTTCCGGACTTCACGTTTGGAAGACTCGGCTTGGCAGTTCTGTGGGTCTGACCTTTGCCTTGTTCTGGGGCTGGGATTTGTTTCCGGTTGCTCGGCCTGGGCGTCCGGCCCCAGCTCTGCCAGGCTGCCCGTCCATCTCCACTTGTTTCTCACCCTGTTTGCTTTCTAGTATCTTTCTTACGTTTTCAGACAGTAAACGGGAAGAATGTGCAGGCTTTCCTTGCTGACGGTGCATCCTGCTTCTGGAACAAGCTGCTACAGTAGGGCTTTCTCTGTAAGGGAAAGGTAAATGTTTTGGGTCCCTGGAGAACTTTAAGCACGACTGTATTTGAGTGCTGTAAACCTCCTAGAAAGTCCAGCCATCTCTGTCTGCTTCCGTCCCTCCGTGTCCGTGTGGACCACTGTCCACGCTCACCAGAGAGGCGGCCTGTTCTAAAGGGCAGACATTCCTTTGACTCAGTTGTTCCAGTCTCTGTGGAACAACTTAAAATGCTGCAGGACTTCGAGTTCCTCTCCTCACCCCGCATGAGATGGCTTTTCCCACCCAGGCCTGCCGGTCCTTGAAGACGGTGAGCCTTGCCTGAGCGCGACCCAGCGCCTGGCCTCGTGACGTGTTTACGCGAGCCGGCCCGCCCCATGCCAGTCCTCAGGGGTCAGCCGCATTTCAATACATGAAAGCAATCTGCCTGGTCTCTAATTTAACCTTTATGTTCCAGCCCTCGGTGAACTCTGCACTGTTCCCACAAACCCCGTAGAACCTCCGCACGTTAGGAACAAGCGATCCCGAGATGCTTTTATTCCGAGCCACAGGGTAAATTTAATCACAGTGCGGAGAAGGAGTTTATGTTATGGGTTTTGCTACAGTCAGTTACATTTCTAGGGTAAGAACACTGTCTCTGTTTACTGTTGGTCAGAACTGCGTTGACCCCGCCGACAAACATGCTTCACCGCTTAACTACACAGGAAGTCCTACGTTTACAAACCTAAATACAAATTGTTCCTTGTTGCTCAGCCATATGTTCTAACATAAACAGGGTTGATAAAAGATGGTTGGATCCCTAAGTCCCAGACTTGTAAATGCTTTTCTAACCAAGTTAAATTTGGCAAAAATGCTATTTATTTGCAGCGAAGATCAATGGAAGGCAATTTTTACAGCATTAGAAACTCAGCAGGATTGAATGAAGATTGTTGTTGCTTTTGCTTGCGTGCCGGTATCCGAGAGAAACAAAACAGTGGATCATGGAGGCCAGAAGTTCCAGCTGGCCCCCGCCTCTGTGAGCCGTGGGCACACTAGCTAACATCCCCAGTTCCCTGGTGTCTTGTGTGGGATGAGGTGATGTGCCTCCCTGCACAGAGCTCGCGTGTCCCTCCGGGACCATAGACATCCCATGGCTGTGTGCAGCCCCGCACTTCTCAGACCTTCAGACATCTGCTTCATGTGGAGTGTCGAGACCTTGCCTGGTGCTTCGTGGAGGGAACGTGGTCACCAGAGAGGACTCCCCCTCTTCCAGGCAGCCCACCAGCACTGCCTGGTCTGCTCTCGTCTCCTGGTTTGGGACCCCGCATCTCCTTCTTCCTCCTGGACCATCTGTGTCCCTCCTTAGCCCCCGTGGAGTGGCC
Organism: Callorhinus ursinus; assembly: GCF_003265705.2. Taxonomy (NCBI): domain Eukaryota; kingdom Metazoa; phylum Chordata; class Mammalia; order Carnivora; family Otariidae; genus Callorhinus; species Callorhinus ursinus. The sequence continues at coordinate 3,713,590 of NW_027397141.1, forward strand.
AACCCTTCAGATCGCCTGTTCTTAAACACAGACTTCTCCTGCCCCCACTTCTCCGTCTCCTTCGCTATTGTGCTGACGTGTCCTGCTTTCCTCCTGTAGCCTCCTCGTACTCCCGTGGGCTCATCGCCATTTCCATCACCCTGGAGGCCCTTGGTGTCCTTCAGAGCCTCCCAGCACACACTGGTGAGCGCCCTGTGCGTGTACCAATTCCTCTCCCGGCCGAGCACACCTAAGCCCGGTCCCTGGGGCACTACCTTCAGATGCGGGTGTGGCAGGCAGAAAGCCAAGCACAGGAGTAGACGTGAGGGCAGAGCTGGGGGACTGGGCTGTGTCCCAGGCAGAGTGACTGCACGGCAGCCCTGTGGCCTTCCCGCCTGCCGTTGGCCCTTCTCGGGTCCCCCCCCCACCCCGGGCTTCGTGCTGGAGGACCCCCAGGCACCTCGTCCATGTCCGTGGACCCCATATCTCTCCCTGCCCCTCGGCTGCCCCGCCACACACCTGGACCAGTTCCTGGCGCAGGGTCGTCCCTCCAGAGACATCTGCCTGAGTGATTCCTGCTTGTGTCAGGACTGCTGAGAAGTTTGTGTGGAGGTCGCCACCGGACACTTCTGGAGGAAGCTTCATGGTGCTTCCAGGGACCTTGAGTGATTAATGACAGTCTCTTAAAACATGTCTAATGTGACTTCGAACTTTTGGATTTGCTTTCCTTGATACATTTCCCAGCGTCATAAACATGTGGGAGCGGGCAGGCATCTGGGCCACCCCCCTCTCGCGGTCTGCACCACAGTGCGGAATGTTGGGTCCTAAGGGCCACGGCCCATGGTCCCCACGCCCCTGGTGGGTCGGCCCAACTGGCTTTGTGGCTTGCGCGTGAAGCGTCTCCCTGGGTCCCGGTACAGCGCCCCCTGTGGATCACGGCGGGTCCTGGGGTGAGTGGGTCCCTGGGTGCGCATCCCCTTCTTGCCTCTGTTGTCCGGACCATGCGGCCTGGGAGGAGGGACCCGCCACAGTGCCGCTCCCGGAGCTGGATGGAGACCAGCTCTTAACTAACTGCCCCCTGGTGAGGCCCAACTCCCTTCAAACAGCATAAACGCTTTCTGTTTTCTGGGCAAAATAATTGGGTTTCCCAATTTTTGTTAGATTCTTAAAGGAGTGCCTGTCCCAGTTAAGGTTAAGAATGCTTGTCCGAGGACACAGGTAGAAAGTTGCCCCACTCGGTGGCTTCAAAAACGTGTGAATGCACATCAAAGTCCATATTTCTCCACTTTTTCAGTGATGGCATGATCTGGCCCACCCTCACTGGATAGCTGCCCCCGACCACAGCTGCAGTGTGAGCGAGCCCTGGCCGGGGGCTGCCCACTGTCACCCCCCAGCAGCGTGCCGGCTCCCCTGGCTTGGCGGGACACCTGGCCTCTCCTGCGGTCCTGCTGCTTCTCAGGTTCCCTGACTTCTTCTGCTGTCCCCCCGGGGGTGCCTGCCTCCCTCACAGCCCCTGCCTGGTCCCCGGGAGCGCAGGACACCCTGGTTTAGACCTGGAGGGAGGCCTCTCGCCCCTGTATGAGGGCAGTGAGCCGCACCCATGCTGCTGTGCCGGTCCAGGAGGGGACCCAGCGCGGGAGGCTGAGAGTCAGCGGGGATTTTCGGTTTCCTCCCTCAGCTTCTCCCTTTTGTCACCTGGGCTGAGGCCAGACCCCAGCGTGTGGCCCTGGGGGCAGCTTTGTCAGTGTTCGCCTTTCCAGTAGTTATGTAAGGGCAGTGGGAAGAAGCTCCATTCCTGCAAATAACAGCTACCCGCTTGTCAGAAGGGGGTAGGGAAGTTTTCCCGGCTCAGAAAGGTAATGAAAATAAGATCCTTTTCCTGCTTTGGAAGACAAGACAGGAATTTCACGAGAAGGTTTGTTACTTGTGAAAAAGACTCTTTGGCCAAAGACCAGTAATTAAGCATTCCCAGGGATGGGAGGAAGGTTAGCCTGACAGAGGGGGCATCTCTGCCCCTCATCTGCTTGTCCCCCACCCTCTGCCCGTGTCCCCGGATGGGAGTAGTGAGCAGGGCTGCCAAGAGAGAGACGGAGGGAGACAGAGAGACAGAGAGAGACAGACACAGAGGGGGAGAGACAGAAAGAGAGGGAGACAGAGACAGAGAGGTAGGGACAGAGACAGAGAGGGACAGACAGGGAGAGAGACAGAGTGACAGAGAGACAGAGACAGACAGAGAGGCAGACAGGACGGTCGGCCGGCTCCTCCCTGAAGCAGGTGGGACGGCCTTGCTGCCCTTGCACAGGAGGAAGGAACAGACCCAACAAGTCTGGGAAGGTGCGCTCTGTCCCTTCTGTGCAGGAAGGGATCCCGTACCCCGAGTCTGCATCCTGTGAAGGGTGATCGTGAGCCGTTGGCCTGGTTCCCAGAATAACAGTGAGGAGCGTCCCTCTCCACTCACACTTCACCAGGGAGATCACTTCATGGAAATACCTGGACCTCTTTTATTTTGTTGGTGAATTTACCCCCAGGGGCACCTGCTTGGACCTTGCTTCCCCCCCCCCCCAACATGCGATTTGGGAAGACGGTGGGGCAGGCTGTGCCCTTTGCAGGAGGACGTGGGGGCACAAGTCTATGAACTACGGTGAGCTTGAGACTAAGAACGTTCTGCGCGCCGTGACGTGCTGTCCGGAGATGGGTTTGTGCCCAAGACCTGCTTCGACCCCTCCCTGGTCCCGCCTCACGTCGTTACCCTGCGCCCTGCACTTCGGTGTTCAGGAAACACACAGACACTAAATTTTGTGGGTGATGTGTGTAAACAGAGCTGTGCTCATCATTAGCATGATAAAGAATTAGTACCCGGATGATATTTTGGTCATGTTTGGTATTTGATAGGAAAGCCCTGCGTACTTTGATTCAGAGATAGGACGTTCCGGAATGCAGGAAGGCGTACCCAGTGTGCCTGGCACTGGGGGGGCAGGGAGAATTATGGAGCCAGGGGAGGAAGGGCCCGAGTAGCATCTGGTGTAAAGCCAGGTGGTCAGCAGTTCTCGTTTGCCCTGGAGCTGCATTCCCCACCACTTTCCCACCCCTGGGAGATGGAGCAGAGCCAGTAGGTCTCATCCCTGACGTGCCCCGTGCAGCCCCTGCATCGTGCTCAGGTTGAAGGCACCTTTTCCTTCCAGTGGCACCTGCTTTTGGAACCCGTCATGTTTCAGGACCCTGCCTGAGCTGTCCCTGGAGGATGGGGGTTGGTGGGAGGCTGTTGGCATGGCTCGTGATTATCAAGCCGATAATGAGCACCGTGTGCCCGGCAAGATGCAAGGACATGCATGCCTCCCTTTGCCCTCATGCTCCAGATTCTTCGTGTAAGAGGGAGCCAACACCATTCAAAGCTGTTCTTCGCTGGTGCGCTTACCTGGGGGCTCCTTACACTCCCACGTCAGTGTGGGTGTGCAGGGAGGGAGTGAGTGGGCTTCAGGTGCGGGCCGCAGAGCCTCCAGCAAGACCCTCGTGCTGTGTGTCGAGTGTGCACCATTTACCTTTCTTCAGTGGACTTCTTCCTCCCTCTGTGCCTTTTTTCCTGCATCTTACTAGGTGAGGTTAGCAGCCAGCAAGTTTCTGGAAGGGTGATCCTAACATACGGCTTGATTATCAAGGCAGTAGATGCTCAGAGGGTGGTACAGGAGGAATCGTTTTCACGAAGAGCTGACGTATTGTTTACTCTTCTCTCAGGTGCTCGTTACAGAGTCCGTGAACTTAGGTGTTGATGTATGTGCTATAGCATTTAAGACACCACGGGAGACGGGTACTGCATAAGTATGTCTCAGTCAGCTCAGGCCTCAGTAACAAACACCCCAGGCCGGGCGGCGTACACCATGGACTGTCCCAAGATCAAAGAGCCGGCACATTCGGCTTCTGGTGAGAGCCTCTTCCTGGCCTGTGGTCTCATGTGGCCGTTGCTCATGTGCCGGGGGACAGGGGCGGGGGTGGGTGTGGAGAGATGGCAAGTGATCCCTGTGTCCAGATAACCACCCTGCTGGCGGTCAGGGCCTGAGTTTATGAGTTTGGGAGAGACGCTGTTCAGTCCATGACTGTACACTGTGAAAGCCGGCCCTGTTCAGGTTGTAAGCACTCAAACAGATGGGAATATCAGACAGAGGACCTTGAAAAGGCACATGAAGTTTGCTTACTGTTCTATCAGAAATGGAGAAATGTGGGCGCCTGGGGGGCTCAGTCGGTTGAGCAGCTGCCTGCGGCTCAGGTCATGATCCTCGAGTCCCGGGATCGAGTCCCGCGTCGGGCTCCCTGCTCGGCGGGGAGTCTGCTTCTCCCTCTGACCCTCTTCCCTCTCGTGCTCTCTCTCTCTCACTCTCATTCTGTCTCTCAAATAAAAAATAAGGAAAAAAGAAAAACTCTCTTTTAAAAAAATACAGAAATGAATGTTCCACAAAATGTGGAAAGATAAAAATAAATTTTTAGTGGGAATGGGTTATTTCTTTAAAATTGTGGAACAGATTTCGGCAGTTGGGCTGTTAGTAGCTATGAGAGACCCCGGTGTCCATCACTTGATTAGACCCGAGGGTGTGCTATTTGTGTTTCTTTCCACCGCCGCTGCATGGTGGGGGCGTGGCGGCAGCTGCTAAGTACAAGGCTGTGAGGTACTGTTTTGGGTTCGTATCATAATCCAGATACACGGCGTCTGGCTCGTGGACGGACAGATGTCAGGGTTTTCCGCCCATAACCGGATTGGACGTTTCCGCTCGGGCTGGCATGTCACGATCCGGTGCCTCTAGTAAATGGAATGGCGTTTCGGCGACTTCTCTTGGCCTCTGGACAGCACGACACCGTACCTTTGGCGGTTTGGAAAGTGAGCGTTGGACATGGAACCTGACCTCCTAACTCGCATAGTAGGGGCGTGTGCTCACGCCTGCACCAACACAACCCACACGTGCCTGGTCCACACTCGGGGGCGCACGCACCTGCGGCCTTGCCGGCTCTCCAGGCGGCCGAGTCCTCGGCCCCACTGCTGTCTCTTTCTGTGGCAGGTACCTCCCTTATCCTTCACCCAGTATTGGCTTAGGTGGTTCCCAGAACGGAAATGACCCTAAAGCACTCTTCCTCTTCTGTCAGGGGTGAGGGTGGCTTTGCTGACGGCACAGGCTGAGCGGCCCCAGCGTTAAGAGAAACTGCAAGTCTGCGACACCATTTGAAGCCGGGTGCCCGGAGGACTCCTCCAGCCTCTCTGTGCGCAAGGGATCTGAGGCTCTCGAGTTCGTGTTCTGGGACATGAGAGTCTGAGGTTGGCGTGGGGGCCGATCCCTCCTGTGTACCCCCTCCGAGATCCTCTGACCGCCCTCCTTCCTCCTAGACGGGCCTGCCGGCACCTCACGCGGCATTACATAATCTGTCTCCTTCAGAGCAAAGAGGATTTCCTCCACCCTATTTTCAGCCGAGGATTAGGGATGGTGAGCTTCTGCCATTAGGATGTCATCTAGATTTTTTTAAGATTTTATTTATTTATTTGACAGAGAGAGACACGGCGAGAGAGGGAACACACGCAGGGGGAGTGGGAGAGGGAGAAGCAGGGAGCCCGATGCGGGGCTCGATCCCAGGACCTGGGACCATGACCAGAGCCCAAGGCAGACGCTTCACGACGGAGCCACCCAGGCGCCCCGTGGATGTCATCTAGATTTTTGTGTGATTTTTCAAGAAGATCTCAGAAATTGGCCCACTGAAACCCAAGTTTTAAAATTGGAATGGAATTTTAATTTAATTTAAAATGGAATTAATTTAAAACTATTAACATCGACTAAAATTACGGGGTGATCATTGGTAAGGAAGATGTTTACAAAATGCCTGAAAGTGACAGAGAACTGTTCACGTGTGGGGTAGTTTCAGTGACCTTTCACTTTAGAAATGTGTGGAAGTCGTTTTGATTTGGATAAACGTAGACGAGCCAGGAAGAGAAAACCGCGTGCCGCACACGCCTCTGCGCGGTAAGGTTGGGCGTCGGCGCGGACCCGAGGGCGGCGTGTGCCTGAGGAAGGCCGCGCGGTGCTCGTGGGGCCGGCCTCTCTCGTCCTCCTTCCTCGGGTCTCTCTGCTCATTCGCCTCTTCTCTGACGTCGCATGGGAGTAGGCACACGGCACTGGAGGGCTTGTGGGGGGCAACCCATTATGATTCTTATGAAGAAAAGTTTGTGGCGTACTCAGCACATACTAGGTGCTCAACATGGGGTGTTCATCAGATATTTATTGGGCCCCTGCTGTATGCATGGAGGCTTCAGTGGGGAGCAGCCCTGGAGGCTGTGTGTTCGTGGCAGGTGACGGGCAGTAAATAAGCACGTGGCGTGCGGGGTGCCAGGAGGGGCTGCCGAGGAACGGGGACCCCCGGCAGGAGGGTTGGGACGGGACGCTGTGGAGAAGATCGGGCGGCCTCCGCGCACGGTGAGGCTGAGGCTGGGCGGCCGAGGTGGAGGGGGGCCCTCCCGCACACGGCCGGCTTACCTCCTCGATAGCCCGCGCGGCTCCTGAGTTCATTGCCTGAAACACAGCATACGTTGTGTGTGTTGCTTCTGATGAAGTTTTAAGTTCTTCTAAAAATCATGTGGCGAAATGAGGAACATGTTACATGATAGGTAAGTTAGAAGTATCAATTTATTGAACAGGTAGACAGTAGGTTGTTTTATGGGCAGTGTTTTTCATTGTGGTAACACATACAGAACATGAAATTTACCACTTTCACCCCTTTTATGTGCAGTCACACTGTGCAGCCACCATCCATCTCCAGAGCCTTTGTGTCATCCTAAACAGAGTTTAGGGCAATTGCTGAGTTATGGGCAATTTTAATTAGTTTGTTGTATGTGTGATATTGTGTCTCTTGCTATTTTGGAAACATATTTTTTTTTCTTATTTTCTTTAAATTTTATTTATTTATTTGAGAGAGAGAGCACAAGCAGGGGGAAGACAACAGTGGGAGAGGGAGAAGCAGGCTCTCCGCTGAGCAGGGAGCCCGATGTGGGGCTCGATCCCAGGACCCTGAGATCATGACCTGAGCCAAAGGGAGAGGTTTAACCGACTGAGCCACCCAGGCGCCCCCATTCCCTTAACTTTTTTTTAAATTTTTTTATTGTTATGTTAATCACCATATATTACATAATTTGTTTTGGTGTAGTGTTCCATGATTCATTGTTTGTGCATAACACCCAGTGCTCCACGCAGAATGTGCCCTCTTTAATACCCATCACCAGGCTAACCCATCCCCCCACCCCCTCCCCTCTAGAACCCTCAGTGTGTTTTTCAGAGTCCATCGTCTCTCATGGTTCGTCTCCCCCTCCGACTTACTCCCCTTCATTCTTCCTCTCCTGCTATCTTCTTTTTCTTTTTTTTTTCTCAAAATATGTTGCGTTATTTGTTTGAAAAAGACCTCAACAGGGTCATGAAGAACCTTATTGAAACTTAAGCGCACTAATTAAATTTTAATGGAAAATGCATCCAAGTAGGAGGTTGTTTTTTTCTTCTAAATAATCCGTGGTGGTGACTTTTACGAGCCGTTGAGTACTTGGGAGGAGTGCATTCATTTGAGGGCTGGGTTGTTCACTCCGTGCCTGAGGACGTAGGGAAGGGACCCTTCGGGAGAGAGAATTTCCTGGAAGTCAGGTCTCCACACAGCACGCTCATCACACGCAGCTCCTCAGCACAGACTTGCTTAGTGGTGTCGAGTCACATGTGGTTTCCTGTGTGCATTTGTGAGAAGTAGGGGTTTTAAAGCATTTTATGGACATTTTCTTCCAGAAGCTCCATTCTGCTGACTGCCTGGTTTGAACACGTTGTCCATTTTCAGCTAATCTATAACATTATGTTCTTTCACTATCTAACAAATTAAGTAGATTAGTTAAATCCAAAAGTACATTTGCAAATGTCTTCTCTAAAATGGTTGATTCTGCGAGAAGTGACGTCCTGTTCTTTCTACCAAAGGTGATAGGAGATTTTTTTGTTCTTAAATTGAAGTAATTTTTTGATTTCATAAATTGTTCTGTTTCTTTTTAGAGAGTAACTTGATTCCAAAAGCTGCAGTTCCCTCTTCTTAGTACCTGATTTATTAACGAGAAACTTAGCTGTAAAACGGAGTAATTATCCCGTAGTTTGTCTCCTTAAAAACCACGCTGTGTGGTGAGTTGGCCGGATGCCCTATTTGGCAGGTGATCATCGGAGTTGATAGAAAAGTAAGAAGTAAACGTAAAGAGAGAATTAATGGCCTTTGCACCCTCACACTTCATTAAAAAAATAGGTTGACATTGGTTTTTATCAATTTATTACCCTTGGGTCTTAGGAGCGGTCCTTAGGTCCCTAGTCTGACGGAGGGTCTTAGGGAGCGGTCCTTCGTCTGAGGGAGGGCGTCTCGCGTTCCTCACTGGGGTGTGTCGTGTGGCCTGTGCCCTGAGTGGCTGGTGTGCAGCACGGAGCTGACCTGTCCCCACCCTGCCACAGTCCCTGTGGCTCAGGAATGCCTTCTCTCCCACCTGTGCAGAGCTCAGGATTGTGAATATCTGATTCCACTTTGCTTTATTCTTCTGGTGGGCCTGGCAGAGGGCCTGGCTCTAGAGCCGACCCTAAGAGGGGGTCCAGGGTGCCCGCTGTCTGTCAGTGTTCAGATCCTCGAGGGGGCAGAGGAAGGCCCTGGGCCGCCCCCAGGGGGCTCTGCACAGGTGCACCTGTCGCTGTGGCCCCGAGACTGCTCCCTGGCCCTCTGCCTTCCCGTCCCCGGGAATCCGGGTTGAGGTGAGGGCCAGGACATGCTTGGGGCCTGGCCCGTGCGTTCTTTCTCCGCACCCACGTGTTTGTCACGTGGCAGGCCAGGGGTGAAATCTGCCATCAGTGACCGTTTGACCAGGTGTTCGGGACTGTTTCTTTGTCGGGATGGAGGATGTGACACGGAAGTTAGGTCTCCGGTCTCCTGGGCCCCTCTGGAAAGGCAGCTTCTCAAATCGATTCTGAATTCTATCTTAGAGGCCAGGAGGGGCCTCTAACCACGTAAACTCTAGAAGTCAACGGGCTCTAAGCAGGTGCGCCTCATGGCGATGATCTCCTTGCGTTGCCCGTGTGGTTCTGACCTGTGTTTGCTTCCAGATTCGGGCCGCTCTGCAGTTCGGGGGGGCCCCCTGCAGTTCTGGGGGCCCCCGCCAGTGCCCGGCAGCCCCCTGGGCTCACTGACGATGGAAATGAGCGAGCGCCGCCGTGGCGTGGCTCTGGCCGTGACACCAGGGAGCACCAGAGGGCAGGACAGCCGGCTGTGGAGGCGAGGCCCCGCATCTGGTGGCGTGTGTGGCCTCCCTGGGCCTGTGGCTCTGACATATTTACACTTGGAGTTCGTTCTCCGTGGGTGGGAGTGCCACACGTTAGAGATTCAGTAGCAGGGCAGGTGAGGCCAGGTCGCTCACGGGTGGTGGCCGGACGGCTGGGGAAGAAGACCAGTTCCATTATCTGGCAAATACTGCGATAACAAACCCTGTTTTAGCAACTGTGACGGGACAGGTCACGCACGCTGCTGCTCGTCCCGTGGTTCCTGCCGCTCCGGCTCCTGTCATTCCACGAACCTGGTAGTGAATCGGAATCAGCCATGGGGGATGCAGGGGCAGTGGCCAGGCTGGGGCCTGAAGGCAGGTGTGCTGGGGTCAGAGGTCACTTGCGTAGGTGACATCGGGGAGGGGGCTTGGCATATTTTGTATGTGGGGGAAGAAGGGCCCCGACAGGTGGCCAGTCCCTGTGCAGCACTTGGGCCGGTGAGCACAGACGTGGACAGCGTGGGATAATCATGCTTCCCACCGGCGCCCCTGTCCCCCCTGGCCGCGGCGGGTGGCGACCCCAGCCCTCTAGCCTGCTGCAGGTACGGCAGAAGAATGTGGAGGGGCATCATCCCGCCCGAGGCTCCCCGCCCCGCCCGGCACGGGGGCAGCTCGCATGCCGGAGTCCGGAAACGCTGGCACCGTGGGTGCTGGGGAGTCAAGAACCCAAACGAGAGCAGTCACGTGTCTTTTGTGTTTGCTTCCAAGTGCTTTCTCCATTTGTCTTTCCCACACTTAGAGCTACGCTCTTCCCAAAATCCTGCAGCTGGTTTCTGCTTCCCAGAAAACCTGGCTAGTCGCTCCCCAGGAGAACACAGTGTCCCCACAGGGAAAGAGCAGCCTGATTAAGTTTCGCCCCCGTTCCCCGCAGAGATGGGTGAGCTGCTCCGTTCATGTTTGGGCTTACCTGGGGATCGGCGTGAGGGCTGGCTCTCTGCAGCCCTCCCGGGTCTAGGTGGTGTGAGAGGGAGGCAGGATATGTAGCCCCTGGTCTCACACCGGGGGGTTGAGGGGCCGGCCTGTCTCCAGGGCAGGTTCTTTCCCCTCTTGCATCACCACCGCAGAAACCTTAATTAGGAGACTCAGGTAGGCTCCACAGTTCGGCCAATCACAAGTGCGGTGCAGAGGGAGCAATATGCAGGGACAGGCCCAGAGCACTGGCCCTTTCATTGTCATGGGAAATGCTCTGCTATTCACTGCCGGTCACATACCGCACATCTTTTCCCTGGAGCCCCCTTTCATGGACCTGCCCAACGTCCAGCTGAGGCTGAACACCTGTTTTTGACGCGTTGCCCTCTGGCTGGAGAGAAATCCGTCGGCACTTCTGCCTTTCCTTATGTCCTTCCTGCAGCACACACCCACTGGGGCGGCGTCTTCACGGTCTCAGAAGTGGGTGGTTTTCCTGCAGCCGCCCTTGGAACTCCGTGCTGGAAGAGACCTAGGATTGGTGTTTGTTGGGCATTGGAACGAGATGCGTGTGGTTAGTGAGTCGAAAGCAAAGTCAGTTGAATTGCAGCGAATGTGTAGTAGTTAAGAGGCCCATCTCTGTTGGTATTCTGCTTCAAAACTATGTCAATTTTTGTGAAATGAAGTCTTTTAAAAAATTTCATGGTTCTTGTGGGTGCAAGAATTCATATTATCGAGCATACTTAAATAAAAAACCGTTCATCCCACACAGGTCAGATCTGTGGGATTCCTGAGGTGTCGTCATGTCTGACTTTTGGAAGAAGATCTCTGTGGGTTTAGTTCTTGTTTGGTGCTGTGGCTTCTCGGGTTCCAGTTGTCCCAGGCAGGATGGAAAGTTCCCGTTTACTGTGTGGGAAGGTCACTTTCTGGCCATTTAATCTGCTGACAGCTAACTGTTGATAAGGATGGAAAACCAGATACCAGTTTGGGTGTCCCCCGTCAGGAAGAGCCAGGAATGCGGGCCAAGAGCCTCCTCCTGGGGCTGGTGCAGACAGAGGGAGGAGGCGGGTGTGGGTGGGGTCATCCCCCTCCCCCTGCACCCCTGCCCTCCGGGCTCCCTTCCTCCCCTTCCCTCCCAGGCCTGCTGTCCCTGCCTTTTCCAGCCCCCATCTCCCGTTCATGAAGGAGCGTCTTCGGCTTTGTGAAGGGCGTTGGCTTGGCCCCTCCACGCCTGGGCCGCAGCCGGACCCATCTGCTCTTCCTTCACTTTGTGAGAATCTCCCTTTCTCTGGAATTCCCTCCGGTGCAGCCTCAGTCTGCGCCCCTTCAGCACACACGGCGGCTTTGCAGGTGTTCACTGGGACCCCACAGGTTCTGCGCTGCATTGAGTGTTCTTTGGGGCCATTTCTGATTTCTGTTAACGTGTCTGGTTCTCCAGCCTCCTGGAGATACTGAGAGCTGCCCGGTATCCCTGCAGTAAACTACTTGGCAGAGCAAACAAGTGCTGCTCCCCGAGCCTGGTTACTCCCTGAGACTGGCTACTCCCTGGGCCCTGGCTACTCCCTGGGCCCTGGCTACTTCCTGGGCCTGGCTAGTCCCTGGGCCCTGGCTGTTCTCTGGGCCTGGCTACTCCCCTGGCCCTGGCTGCTCCC
>NW_027397141.1:3725479-3788228 GCF_003265705.2 Callorhinus ursinus
TGAGCCTGGCTGTTCCCTGAGCCTGGCTACTCCCCGAGCCTGGCTGCTCCCCAGGCCCTGCAGTCTTGCTTCAAGCAGCACACACTGTTGGGGCCTCAGCACCCTCTGACTCCAGCTATTCCCAAATCCCAAACCTTAGGTCACCTCTCGGCCCTGTCCCTCTGGGTGGATTCGCTGTCACTTGGGCCCTGATAGTTACCCTGTCTTCACTCTGGCCAATCTGCTGCTGCTGATCCTGGGGCCTGGCACCTCCTTGAAATCACTGCTGCCTGCCTTCCTCATGGACCCCACACAGCCACCAGCTTTGCGTCGGGGGACAGCCATGGATTTGGGTGTGCAGCTGGGAAGTCTGAGAGGGTCCGCAGGGGCTGGGGAGTCTGAGAGGGCCCGCAGGGGCTGGGAAGCCGGCACTGGGTCCTCGGGTGGAGAAGAGGCTGCTTCTCAGCCAGAGGCGAGTGGGGAGGTCTGTGAACTGAGCGGTGGGCCTTCCAGTGTGTCGGGGAGGCCCGTTTGCTGGTGATGGTGGGTCTGCCGTAGATGGCTGATGCTCGAGACCCTCAGTCTTTCTGCTTCCGGAGAAGCTACACGAGGCTGGAGGAAGCAGCAGCAGGTCAGAGGATGGTGGGGGCGGGTCAGCTGTGCCCTCTGCGCTCTGGGCTCACGGGGGGCCTGGCTGACCCTCATGGGGGCTTGCAGGCCTAGGCAGGGACACAGGCGTATTCTGAGAATGAGGAAGTGGGGCCTTTCTGCTGGGAATTCCACGTGAATGAGGAGAGAGAACCACAAGCAGAGATGATTCTACCTGGAGAAGTTTTTTTCAAGCATAAAGAACTGAATGATCAGGACAAAATGTAAAATGCAAACCATGGTCTCATTTATCTGTAAAAGAGGCTGGTTAAGTAGGTGCGTGAACAGTTCAAAGCCAACATCATATTAGCTCCTGAATCAGGTCCAACCTGTTTGGGCACTTAGACCTTAGAATGTGTGGCTGCAGCCCCGGGAGGTATGTGCTCTCCCCACTGCATGCTTCCCTAAGTGGACCCATGGGAGGCTTTGGAAAACATGGTTGTAGAAAGAAGCGTTTTAGCAACCAAATATACTTGGGTTGAGAATAAATATTCCCTGGAGCTCGTGTGGTGAATGTTTCCCATTTTGGTGCTTCTGGTCGGCTTGCAGGACCTTGACGTCGCTGTATTTTGCAAACAGTGCTGTTAAGTTTACAGGTTTTAGGTTTTATTTATTAATTCACTTCCAGCTTCTCTTGCAGCTTCTAATGGCAAACCTGACTAATTTCCCTACATATCTGATGATACTGGATTCATTAAATAACGGTGGGAGGGGACCAAACAGTACCTCTTGTGTGATGTTATTTATGAAATTTAAAAAACATATGTATGCATCCAAGTGGCTGGCATGATGTCCTGAGAGCTATGAACGGGGCTGTCCCTGCTCGGGTCGGGGCGTGTGGGTCCCCGCTAGTCTTTTTTTGTTGTTTTTTTTTCTTTTTAAAGACTTGTTTTGAGAGAGGGAGTGCGGGGGAGGGGCAGAGGGAAAGGGAGAATCTCAAGCAGGCTCCACGCCCAGCACAGAGCCCGAAGCCCCGGGGCTCTCAGGACCCTGAGATCATGACCTGAGCCAAAGTCAGTGGTCGCTCGAGGGAGTGAGCCACCCCAGTGCCCCTCTGCTAGTCTTTATTTCTGCCTTTCCTATAAGAAGCACTCACTGCTTTTGCCCCTGGGAAAAGGCATAAAAGCAATGTGAATTATAAAGTCATTGGGCTTTTTTTTTTTTTTGAAGCTTTAACAATTCCAAATTTATCTCAGCTAACGATGTTCATTTTGCCTTTTGTTTGTGCTCATAAAATTTGATTTGTTAGCCGGCCAAAAACCCCCGCTTCCAGTTAGCAGCCTTAGGATGTCACGCGTGTTCTGCATACAGCCTACCCGGGAAGATGTCTCCGAGGGCTATTTGGGAGACGCGGTGTAGCCTGCGGGGTCCTGCCTCCCTGCTGCGTGTGGTGCATGTTGGGGAGCGGGAGCCGGAGGGTCAGGGCTGCTGGGTAGGGACCCGACTGACCCTCTGTTTAGGTTCTTATAACCATCCTCTGAGGGGCTTGTTGGGGGACCCTGTTCCCTGAGTTTTGAGTTAGGACTCTAGCAGTCAAGAGCACGGTGCCTTAAAGGTAAGAGTATTTAAGGGACTGGAAGGCTTAACACTTTGACATGGGTTTTAACAGAAAACAGTGAGTGGACAGCCCAAGCCTGTCTGAGAGTTGTGTGCTATCTCTGAACATCACCGAGCATCGTCTAGGCAAGTACTTGGCCGTGTGGCCCGGGCCTGTCCTTCTGAAGTGGAGTCAGGTCGTTTTACGATCATCCGCCTCAGGTGTGTAAACGGTTTCAGAAAGGTGATAAAAAAGCAAATAAATACACAAAGATCACCTTTTATTGTTTTCTTATGTCCTTTTCCTGTTTATTACTTTGTTTTAAAGCTGTTAAAATCTCACGTTGGTTAACCTGTACATTGTGGGAATAATCCCCTTTACTTAAAACAGTGTATCCTGACGCAGGACACTTTCACCCCCCTATAGGAAGGAACCCCAGGAAATCACAGTCCAGGAGCACAGAGGTGATCACACTGACCTTAGGCTTGTGTACCGTCGCCCTGAAGGCACTTCAGGTCTCCGTGTGCGGAATGATTCAGTACATTACCGAACATCCATGCCGGGGAACGAATACCCCGAGGTCCTTGCGGGAAGTGGTGTCGGCTGAGGTTTACTGATGTGGAGAGAAGTGGTGCTCTGTTGGGTGAAAAAGCGTATCACAGACCGTATGTATAACATGATCCCGCTTTGAGTGTTAGGCCTCTGGATTCATGTGACTAGATGCCTAGAAAAAAATCTAGAAAAAATGCACGAAAGTGTTAGCCAGTGATTATCTCCAAAAGTCACGATTATGGGTTGTTGGTATTTTTGTCTTTGTGTTTCTGCCTTGTGCTAAGAGTTTTATGCAGATCATGTTTTGCTTTTGTAATCAGAAAAAAGAATAAAGCTTTTACCATTAATTTGAGTTGCACAGCTCAGAACGTTGTGTTATCACCAGGAACCAGCTCTTAGCAGAACGGAGCTGCTCCTGTGCCTCGTGGAGCTGAACTCTAGGTGCCCTGGATGCCGCTCCTGGGCTCCCCGCCTGCTGGCCCTTGAGGTACCCCTGCCAGCCACGGTCACTAATATGGTCCATTCGGTCCGATAAAGACCCCACCCCTCAACACCAGGAACACCTTTACAAGCGCCGTGAGGGGAAACAGCAGGAAAGGAGGTTGTGGGCTGAGGACAACAGCTGGGTCCTCACCTGGGGTTTTGGACACACTGGGGGAACTTCCCTGGTGACCAGGCAGGGGAGAGGGCCGGCCCCCTGGGGCCAGTGCACAGTCACTGTCTAGACACATGAGAACAGTTTTCCATGTTCTTGGACTTGCCGATGAAGACGGAGGAGGAGAGCCAGGCGGTGGGCTCTGGCGGGGGGAGGTTGTAAAGCTGGGCCACCTCCAGGGCGCCTCGTCTCCACACCCCCAGGTTGTGTTGCCTGGAGTGCACATAAGACTGAGTCCACGTGAGAGGCCGGCCATGGGAGTCAGAGGCCAGTGGGAGAGGCCAGGGGTGGCCAGGCTGAGGTCCGCCCGATGTAGGGAGGGGGCTGGAGTCACTTTAATCCAAACGTCCTGGAACAGTTGGACCCCAGCGTCTGGACTTGTTGGAGATACTCAGGCGACCTCCACCGGCATACCCCTGAGTTCCGGCTCCCAAGCCAGCCCGCGCCCCCCAGAAGTGGGGGCGCCTGGTGCCTCTGGCAGCCCACCACCTGGAGGCTGCGGGTCCCCGGGATTCCGAGGGACTCCCCGTCACATGTGCCATCCGAGCATTTTGTGGGCTATCGTTTAACGTAATGGCGGTGTACCACCAGCTGCATGTCCCGGTTTTCGGACAAGGAAATGAGGCTCGGAGAATGGGCCGCACCTGCCAGGTCTTCCAGCTGGGGTCCTGCCTGGAGGGGGCCGATCTGGCAGCGGGCCCCCGACACCAGTGGGTCCAGAACCTCAGCTCCCAGCTGACACAGTGCTCGTGTGCTTTGCGCACACCAGCCCCTCGGGACCGCTCCCCCACAGATGCCAGCTCTAAATTTGGGGTGCCTTCATCTCCTAGAACAACTCCCAGAACCCCCTGAAAGTGCAGTCCTTAACAATTCTAGTTTGATTATAAAGTACACAACTCAGGGGACACCTGGGTGGCTCAGCGGTTGAGCGTCTGCCTTCGGCTCAGGTCATGATCCCGGGGTCCTGGGATCGAGCCCTGCATCCGGCTCCCTGCTCCGCGGGGAGCCTGCTTCTCCCTCTGCCCCCTCCCCCACTCTTGCTGTTCTCTCTCTCTCTCTCAAATAAATAAAAAATCTTGCCAAAAAAACAACAAGCAAAAAAACCAGCACCAGCCAAAAGGAAGCCACCCCAGGGCGGGCGGGGGAGGGGAGGGCTGGGAGGAGGGCCCTCTTCCTGCCTCTCAGGGTTGGGCTTGTGCCCTCCCAGCGCCTGACCCGGCCCTCCACCCGGAAACGCCCCAGGCTTCACGCCGGCCCTCTGCGCCCAGAGGCATGGGGTGGGTTTCCAGGCTGTGATCAGCGTGTGGTCAGCCCCTCCCTAGAAACTGTCCAGGGGGACAAGGGGCTGGTTAGGGTAACAGGACACTCCTGCCTCGAGGGAAATTCGCAGGGCTTCTGCAACTCTGTGCCAGGACCCGGGACAAAAACCACATAGATTCTGCCAGAGCCGGAGTCTGAATCTTTGTTTCCAAAGGATTTGCTTACCTTTGTCCCATGCCACCTTGGGCGGCCATCTGTGCCCCGTGCAGCTCCCACTGCCCTGCTCCAGGCTAGCCCCCAAGTCCTGGGGGGAGGGGCAGTGCCCTTGCTACCTGGCGGTGGCCAGGCAGTTTCTGGTGGATAATGTGAACTCCACCCCTGCTTCAGCCCAGGGGACCCCTCGCCCCTGCCCCCAGCAGGCCCAGGGAGCTGGGTGGGGACAGCAGCCGGGCAGTGGGAGGAATCACACCGCTCCCATACATGTGGCCCTTCTGAGGTCAAGGTGAGCCCAGAATGACCAGGGTGGGCGAGCGGAAGCTTCTGGAGAGGGGATGACATCCATGTTGAAGGTGCTCCTTTACTCTCTGTCCTTTCCAGCCTCCACTGGCTTCATTCAGCCCACGGCCCTCCAGCACCTCGCTGCAGCCGACCTTGGTCTTTTATTTCTCACCTGATGCCCTTTGTAAACCCCTCGTGACCAGCCACCTGCGTCTACGCAGGCCTCTGTTGCCCTGGGTGCTTCTGGAATCATCTGCGTACAGTTGACGTTTGCTGACCCTAAAGACAGTGCAGGTGGTTTTCCCTCCACGTAGAGCTAGTAAGTAGTGATGTGATAACAAAGTAGATCAGACACACGGGAAGTTAGGTTTGGACCCAGTTCCACTGGGGGGATAGTGGGGGTTCCCCCACACATGCAAGCAGTTCTCCAGATCAGCAGGTATTTGAGAACTCAGCCCTGTCCCGTCCCAGCGTCCGATCCCACAGGCCGAGGCTCAGGCCCACAAGGCCCCTCCCCACCTCACATGTCACCCATGACCGTGGGTTCCATTTATTTGCTACAGCAGCTCACAGAACTCAGGAAAACAGCTTATGAACTGGATCACCAGTCTATCATAGAAGCACACAAGTCAGGAACGGCCAGGTGGAAGAGATGTGTAGGGCCTGGGGTGGGGAGGGGGCATGGAGCTTTCATGCTCCTGAGCTTACCTCTGTCCCCAGCTCTCCAGCTCTTCTCCAACCTGGAAGTTCCCAGCCAGTCCTTTAGGGTTTTATGGAGGCTTCCTTGTGTGGGCACGGTTGGTTAAGTCATTGGCCTGTGGCGATTGACTAAGCCTGCACCCTCTCCCCGGAGGCCAGGGATGGGATGAAAGCCCCAGCCCCAGGCCTTTCCAAAATCCCCTAATTAACATAACTCAAGACACCTTTATGCTCTTGAAATTTAGGAAATTCCAAGAGTTTTAAGAGCTCTGTGCCAGGAATGGGTGAACACCAAATGTACCAAATGGACGTTTCTTGTTCTAAGTCAGAGCGCCGCAAGAGGCAAAGCGAGTGGAGTGCCACAGCCCCAACCCAGCCAGGTACCGTGTGTGGTCGCACGCAGCCCGTGGCTTTGAGAGTCCCGTCCCCCCGGAGGTCTTCCAGAACTGGGGGGCCTCCGTGGTGGAGAGTCCCCGAGGACGGCCTGTGGGTTACGGGTCTGCAAGGCTTGGGTGGGGCTGATTGGCTCCATTGTGTGGGGACAGGTGGAGGGCTCCCGTAGAGCGATGGAAGGTTTGGCCAACGCAGGTTTTCGCGCTGGCAGCATTTGGGGTACTTTGTTCTTGGATGGATTTAACAGAGGGACTTCCTTCCCTCTCACAGTCCAGGAGAGGGGGCAGCCATCGTGAGAACCTGGTGACCATCTCAGGAACTGGAAGACAACTTTGTGAGGGGTCACCAGGGAGCCCCAGGGTGCAGACACCCGTCCCGTCTGACTGAGCACGGCCTTCTGGGCATGCCGCTCCATCACTGACCGCATGCCGTGTTTCAGAGCTCAGTGGTCTGAGGTCACACTTTCGCCCCGGCACCCTGGGTTAGCTGGGGGGGCTCGGCCCGCGCACGTGGCGCAGCTTCAGTCCACGGGCCTTCTGTGCTCTGGCTTGGGGACCCCCCGCGGCTGTGAGTGAATGCCGTCGGGTCACAGAGGGGGCCTCGTATGGGGGGGTCACGGGGGACTCACATGGGGGGACACGGGCCTCGCATGGTGTCACAGAGGGGGCTCACATGGGGGTCACAGGGGGGCTCAGTGGGGGGTCACAGAGGGGCTCAGAGGGGAACTCGCATGGTGGGTCACGGGGGCTCGCATGGGGGTCATAGAGGGGGACTTGCATGGGGGGGGTGACAGGGGGTCAGGGACTACTCACATGCGGAGTCACAGAAGGGGGCTCACATGGGGAGTCGGGGGGCTCATATGGGGGGTCACAGAGGGGGACTCACAGCTGGTGTATCTTTTATTCAGAGGTAGGCAATTTAAAACGTTTTTAAAATAAAACGAATTCCAATTTACTGTAGAGTAACATGAAAACTTTTCATAAAAATGTAAGAATAAATACAAATTGAAAACTCGCGTGCAGTGGTGGGTGAACCTCCCTCTCTGGCTTCACTCTCTCCTTTGCCCTTTAGCGCTTCGGCAGGAGAAGTAGTTACCGGTGGCAAAGCGTCTGTTTTGTGTGCATGTCTGCCTTGAGTTTAAATCCTGTTTAGGTGGCAGATGCTGAAGCGATCGACATCATGTTTACCAGTTATTTATGTAAAAATCTTTGTGCTTTTTTTCTAAAAATGCATTTCATTGTTTTAATCGAGCGTCAAAGCACAATGATATATTCCTGAAAGCATTAGTTGTGAAGGCGAACACTATTTCAGGTGCCCTGTGTGTGTTTCTCGCTGGCTGCACACCCCACACGGTAGGGAAGAGTCATGGGGGTGGGCAGGTGGCGGGAGGTGGACAGAGTGACCCCCCCGCCGGGGTGCAGGATGGACAGCGAGCTGTACAGCGTGTTTGGATGTAACTGTTGTAGACAGGGACAGGTATCAATGCTTAAATACCCAGTGTCAGTCTTCCCAGCTCATGTGCTCGATCCTGACGGTGTCTCCAGCCTTCTTGTGCTTAGTCAGCCTTTTGGGGGACATGGTCTCCATCTCGGAGTAGAATGCTGTGCCTTAACGGTGCTCGAGGACACAGGTCTGTTGCAGGCTTTCCTGGGACACACAGGGCTGTGGAGAGCAGCTCTGTGCAGCTCTTGTTCTGGGCTTCTCCGATTTTGTGCTTCAGGGCGGATTCTCAGGAGCAGGCGATCCCTGGGGGAAGAGTGGCTCTTGGGGCATGTACAGGAACTCCCACTTTCACCGACACACACGGAGATGTCACGTTTTACCGTTTTTCTTGTTTTGCTAACATGGAATATCAACATTTTAAAGTTTCTTTGGCCCATTGCTTTAATTTGCATTTCATTTACTGATAGTTACTGTGGAGCCTCGTCTTGTGGGCTGGCTGATTGCGCAGAAACTAACAGGTTGAGGGGCCGGTTAAGGAATCTGGAACCTTCCGCTCTGTCCAGTTTATCACTGAGACCCAGGCCTGGGTCCCACAGGGGAGCCTTTCACAGAAGGCTTTTCTTTTTCTTTCTAAAATGTGTCAGTCTGTGCAGATGGGGCCTATGTTGTGTATGTGCACGTTTTTAGATGAGTTGTCCACACACACACCACATGCTGCCTAATTTGCATTTCTCAAGGAATTTGTAGTAACGAAAGTTAAGGATGAAAGTAGAAATCTTTGGGGCATCTGGGTGGCTCAGTCGTTAAGCGTCTGCCTTCGGCTCAGGTCATGGTCCCAGGGTCCTGGGATCGAGCCCCGAGTCGGGCTCCCTGCTCAGTGGGAAGCCTGCTTCTCCCTCTCCCACTCCCCCTGCTTGTGTTCCTGCTCTCGCTCTGTCTCTCTGTCAAATAAATAAAATCTTTAAAAAAAAAGAAATTTTTCTTTTTCTAAAAAATTTAGAGAGAGAGTGTGGGCAGGCGAGAGAGCAAGTGCGTGACGGGGGAGGGGCACAGGGAGAGACTCTCAGGTAGACTCCCCGCTGAGCGCAGATTCCCAACGTGGGGCTCAATCCCACAATGCTGAGATCATGACCTGAGCCAAAATCAAAAGTTAGATGCCTAACCGACTGCCACCCAGGGACTGCCGTCTTTATTTCTAGTTTGCAAACTACAAAAGTGAATCTGAGCAGAGAGTAGGTTTCAAGTACCTGGTCAGTTGCCTGAGTCAATGTGAGCCCCACCTCATGCCCTTGGAATGTCCAACCCCAGGCTTACTGGATGAAAAGCAAATGTACCAACATAGTAAACATTAGTAACAAGTGCATTAACATGGCAACACAAATTAACATGAAAATTTGGAGAGTTTCTAGCATGTTAAAATATTTATAATCCATCCGAGTACACAGGTGTTCTATCAGCATACCTTGACAAATAACTGAAAATATGTTTTGAAAATCTGTGCTCTAATGGTGTGCACGTAGGAGAGGGAGGCACTGCTAGTAAACACACCAGGCGCGAAAACTAGCTCATGGACGACACCAAGTTCAGCGAGGGTGTGGAGCCGTGGGAGCTCCTGTGTGCACACTGCTGGCCGGACCTTCAGCTGGAGTCCCTCCGGACAACTGCTTAGCAGCATCCGTGAAGTTACATGTGTGTACCCAGAAACAGCCCGAATGTTTGTCTGCAGTGGAAAAAACAAAATAAACCACGGTATGTTCCCGCATATGACATTAAAAGAACGAGGGACAGGCATGACTCACAGACATGGTATGAAGACCAAGAAACCAGACCCAAAGTACACATTACAGGGTTCCACTCGTGAAGTTCGGGCCAGGCACGAGGTCCTGATGATGATCCCCGGACAGCCGTAGCACAGGAGGACCTTCTCAGGGTGGGAGGCGGGTTCTATTTCTTGAGCCAGATCTGGGTACCCACGGCAAGGCTGAGCTGCACACCCGGGACAGTCACTTCTCGTGTGCACGATACTTTTCTATGGAATGCACCTTGAGATACGGAGTAAGTCATGTGGGTGTCAGTATCTTGGAGAAACCCCCAGTGGGGTGAGGAGTGGGGGAATGATGGGCTTCAGGGTGGTGGGGGATTTTAAACAGAGTGCTGAGGCCTGACCTCGCCTTGCTGGCGGGCATGCAAGGCCTGAGGAGGGGAGGGAAGGTGGTCCAGGTGAGGGATAGTGTATGCAAAGGTCCTGAGGTCGGGGCAGCAGGGAGGGCACAGGGTTGGAGCCGTGAGTGACCAAGAGCCCTGGTCAGGGAGGTCAGGGAGGTCCTGACCTGAGCCAAAGCGGGGCCTCGTGCACCTTTTACTCATGCTCTGAGTGGAAGGGAAACCTAGGAGGATTTGGGGAGAGCGTTGAAATGAGGCAGCCCTTATATGGTCACTCTGGTTGGTGTTGTGAAAAGTGGCAGGGGTCGGGTCGAAGTGGTTCCTGCAGCACTGAATTAATACGCGTGCATGTGTGCGGGTCTGCAGCGATCCGCATGCCTTTTCCACACTGCCCTCACGGTGCTGCTGGGAAATGCAGCTCCTGGGGCCGCCGTCTGGGGCCGCCGTCTGGAGCCGGGCCACCAGCTGTTGCGCGAGCCCCCGAGGCGCTTGTGGTCATCCGTTCCCACGGCTTCCTGGAACCAAGCTGCTGTCCCCACTCTCGGCAGCCCCGCGCTTGGGCGATTGTGACAGAAGCTGTTGGCAGCCCCGAGCGGCGGGAGTCCTCTGTCCCCTGAAGGTTGGACACACGCATGCGGCTGTCTCGTGTGTAAGCAGAGGTGACTGACGAGAGAACCCAGCGGGGGCCCATCTCCTGCAGCTGTTGCTTAGAAAGTTCCGGGGACGAGGGAGAAGCCTAGCCCCCTGTGGAGGCCTGGCGGCCTCCTGGGAGGAGGTTCCCGGGGCAGGAGAGAGCGTGTGGCGGGGACTTGGAGCACTCCCGTGGCAGGAAGGACACAGGAGGCACTGAAGTCTGCAGCAGGCGCATGGGAGCTGGCTTCGCCCCGGACCCGGCGGCGTGCCCCCGCCCCCATGCTGAGTACCTCCCCGCCAACACCTTAGGAAGGAGGCCCGCGGAATCTCCCAGCATGCCGTGGGCACTGCTTGCTGGCGTCCACCACATTGAGGAGGTTTCCTGGGCGTTGGCTGAGCTGGAGGAAGGCTCTGACGCCTGCTGGCTGTGGGGTGGGTGGTCTCCCCGGACACGTCTCAGGAAAAACAGGTGCATGCCTTAAGTAAAAAAAAGTGCCCCCAGAAATTTCCCGTGGAGTGTGTGGTTTATGTTTAACTTCACTTTGTATTTAACTTCATGTAACTTGAGACGTTTTTGCTAAAACAACACTTCACCTTGTGGGAGAATCCAGAAGAGGGGTTTTTCAGAATTAGGCTGATGTTGCCTTTGCTGTGGGCGGTGTGGGTGGTTCCGTTTACGAACACGAGTCTGCAGTTCGAGACCAGAGGGTTGGGGCTGGTTCGAATCCGCGGCTGTAGGGCTGGCGCGAACTCAGGGACAGAAACCAAGGCCACACGCCTGCCATGAGACCTGTGTATTTCCAGCGACTTGGGTATTTTCAACCTTGTCCTCCCTGTTTGCTCTTCAGTTTATTGTAAAACAGAAGCGTTGAAATGCTGCGATGCAGAATCACTTTTATATTATGTGTGGATACGGTCAGAGACAAAGGGAACATGCAGGTGTGAAAGTAATATTTATTAGCAGAGTGTGACGGCTCATCTGCCTCTCTGCCCAGACTTCCTGTAATTTTATTATCTTTTTAAGCATAACTTGAAAGCAAAGCTGTGAAAGATGTTGTCTTTGTGTCTCTGACCGCGTGGTTGGCAGTCGAGGCTGGGGGGCTAGACTTTTGCTCAAATGCACTTAAAATTTTTAATATGCTTCGGTTTATCGTTGAAGAAGAGCATAATAATATGAATAAAGCCCCACAAAGTTGTGGTGAGAATTAGTGCGGGGCCCAGAGCAGCACCTCCTGATTGGCGGCCAGCCACCTGTGTTGGGGACGCTGTGCCGGTGCAGGTTATCTTGAAGGCGACGCTCTTGGGATTTTATGAGCACTTTTTCTTTCTTATCGTGGGAAAGCGGGTGTGTGGTTAAGTACACCAAAATAGATTTCCGGCTTGAATAAAATCAGATAAAACTACCTTTAATAGAAATCTCTCTTCCGCTGTCTCTGGCCCTTGGCAGAAATGTCTGAGGTTAAGGCGAAAACATTTCATGCATCGAGCGACCGTGGCTTTCTGTGACCTTTCCGAAGGGGCTTTGAAAATGAACCCTCACCCACAGCTTCCAAAAAGACTCACACAAAGTGACTCTGCATATTGCGCAGCCCAGCGTGCCTCCCTGGGGCTCGTTTCTCAGCCCCGCTGGTCAGGGCATCCACGTGGTCCCCCCGTCCCCGTGTGTGACACGGTGTGGCCGCTTGTCACCGCGTGGCCTGCAGAGACGCTGCTCTGGGGCGTGGGCAGCTCGGTCGTTCAGGGAAGACCGGCTTTCTTCGGGTGCTTGCTGTGGGAATCCCCTGGTTGGTGTCCTGTTGAGTTCCCACTCCTTGCAGCACGGTGCACAGAGCAGGACCAAGGATGAAATTTAATTTGTCAGAAACGGACTTTGATGCATTTTGAAGTTTGTGTTTGCTCAAGTTTGGGGTTGTTGGAGAACCAAGTAAGGAAGAGCGGACACTGATTTGAATGGGGTTTTGTCTGTCTGTGTAGGGGCTGTGTCTCCACAGGACTTAGGGTTGTGGGAGACGGGAGGAGGAGAGGGACAGGAGCCCAAGTGGCCAGCGCTGCTGCAGGTGTGGTTTGGGCCGCCTGCCGATGGTGGAGGACAGTGGGCGCACTGGGGCCCAGCCCCGCGGTCCAGCTGCCTGGCTGGCCCGGTGAGGACAGGAGGCCAGCCCCTCCCACCACTTAAGGAGGTGTGCGTCCACGCGCCCTCTGGGTGGGTGCTGCTGGTTCACAGACTGCACCAGCCAGGACACGTGGGCATTTTAGGCAGGTTCTGTCCGACTGATTGCTGTCCCCTCTGCTCCCAGCCACGGCGGGTCAGGTGCCCGCCAGCCTCCCACACAGCGGCGGGCGCCCCAGGAGCGTCCCCCCCCCCCACTCCCAAGGTCACTGTGTCCCCAAGCGCTCCTCGTTCTTCCTCCTGGCGGCTTCCAGGAGGCGTCCTCGTTTGGACATTTTCTCCGTCCGGCCTGCGTCGTGCTCAGGGTCCTACGGAAGTGAAGGCTGCGTCAGAGGCTGAGGGCGGTGACTTTAACGCTTCACCGAGGACTTGAGCCTCTGGTCCCAGCGACTGTTCTGGGTCCAGAGTGGGGAGAAGGTGGCAGGGACGCCTTCCCCGAAAACTCGCTCCCTGCCGTCCAGGAATAGGGGCGCACAGCCCGACCCTGACAGCAAGCTGGGGTACCCTTTCCTGATGGGGGCAGTGTCACGGTCGAGGGGCTGTGTCTACAGTGGAGTTTGCTGTCAGTTGTCGTCCTGTGGGGTTGGTGCTGGAGCTGTGCCCCGGGGCCGGGTGCAGACGCGGAGGGCACGACCTCCCGCCCCGGGCGCGAGAGTGTCGGACTTCTAGTTGGTGCGCCTGGGTAAACGACTTTAGCACTAATTTAGGTGCCAGAGAACCAAAGTTCAGGAAAGGAAAAACTAAAAATGTGCTCGAATGTGTCAGAATGGTGCTGATTACAGTCATTTCTGCGAAGCCCATTATTTGCACCAGTTATCTGAGGGCATGACAACAGCTCCCCCTTACGACCCAGCACACTCGCTCTGTTTCATTCCGAGGCTTAGTCCACACGTGGCCACGGCCGCCCTGACCGTGGCTGTGTGGCTGCGTCTCAGGGGCTGGGGGCGTCTTCTCCCCCGGAAGCCACAAAGAACTTTCTGGATTTCGACCTTTGAGAATGTTGTGGACTTGAGACTACAGGGCTGCGTTCCTCAGACTCTTCATGGCGCGTATGGGGTCGGGGGGAGACTAGAAGTTTGGAAAAGGCAGCGTGCTACGCTCATCTGGTTAGATTCTGGTCGAGAGCAGCACGGTCCTTCGGGGCGCGGAGCATCCGGAGTGGAGGGTTCTCGCAGGGAGGATTCAGGGGGACCGGAGGGCGCTGGTGAGGCCCTCAGCCTTCTGCCGTGTGCTCAGCTGGTGAAGCGCGTGCGTTCTGTGGGGTGTCTGCCTCTGGGAGCGGCTGCAGGTTTCCACTGCGGGGGGACGTGCACTGACAGCTCAGGGTGCAGACCAGCCCAGGGAGGCCCGCTTGCAGCGGCGGCCTCCTTCCAGCCGAGGACTCATGAAAAACAAGCTTTCGCTGACTTGTTTGGTTTAAGGGGAAAATGAGGAGTTGTTTATCTACTGTGCTCCCGGAGTTTAAAAATACAGCCTCAGTGCCCCGGACGGTTTATGATTTGGGGGATTTGCCGAGGACTCCAACCAGGGGCCTGAGCGAGAAGGGGGGGCCTGTCCGCACAGCGTTTGCTTACGATTGTCCCAATGGTGCAAATGATGGGTGAAGCCGGCGTGCAGGTTTAGAAACATCTCGGCTGCTGTGGACAGTGGTCATTTCCCTCACAGTCCGCTGACTCTGAATCACACGTCCGAACGGGGTGAACCTTCTTCTCTGTGCCTTCAAGGAAGTTAGTGAAGAGGTGGGAAGCGTCACTGCTTCCAACTCGATTTGGGGTGACCTGGAAGGTGTGATTTGAGTGCTTTGACTACTGCACTTTTCTCCAAATGGTGATTTCAGGGATGGTTTTTGCTCAGGTTGTCTCTGACATAAGGACGTCTCAGTCCCCCGACTTGGAGAGCCCCGCTCGGACATTTTCCCACACGGAGGGATAAGCAGTTTGCAGACCGGCCAGCCCACGCCCTGGGAAGGCCACTGCACTCACCTCTCCGTGTGGCCCATTTATCTGCACACTTTCTCAGTGACCTTGCTTCCTCGTCATGCTGGGCAAGGTGCCACTGGGAGGGATGTGACTGTTTCAGGAAGGAGAGCGTCAGGAACCAAATTAAATTTAAATCCTGCACAGCGACCACAGGAATCACAAAGGCCCTGTCTTTTCTATTCGAGCGGATAGCTCCGCGCTCCCGCTGCGGACACGTCTGGTCTTGTAAATCGCCTTAAATTAATTTCACTGTATGAAATCCGCTTTAGCTCAAGGTACAGTCTCAATGAAAACTCCTTAAAATAAGAAAAATTACGTCTGAAAAAGCCACCCTACGTTGCAGTATTTCAAATTAAGCGCAAGTAATGGGACTTAAAGCCGTCGCTGCGCTCATTCGCTGGGTGGTAAAGTGGCAGGTTTAGTGGGGACGGGTGAGACCCGCGGGCGTTGGCTCAGCTGGGGAGGTAGCGCTCAGAGCAGAGGGAGGGCAAGCAGATGGGCTCGTCGGAAGCCCGGAGTTCTGTGTCGTGGAGCTGCAGGTGGGCTGCCGCACAGCCGTGGGGCCCGGAATGAGGTCCTGGGACACGTCAGCCGTGTGTGGGGCGGCGTGTCACTGTCTCTCCTGGAACCACGCAGTCCGCAGCTGTGGCCGCATCTGGTCCTTCGGGACCGCGGCTGCCTTTTGTGGACACGCGGGTGGTCACAGAGCGGATGCATTGTGCTCTGGAGCTTCATTTCTTCCTCCTTAGCCAAGACTAAAGCGAGCTTCTCTGTGGCGCTGGCTGTGGCTAGCTTCTGCCACGCTGCACCGTTTCCTGAGACGGTCCCAGGACCTGGGTGAAAGTGTAAGGGCCCTGCCCCTGCAGACGAGCTCCCCCCTGCTAGACCCCGTCTTCCTTATCCAGGCATCGACCGATGCACGTTCGGGCTTCCAGATCTTGTCTCTTGTTGAGAATGCCGCCGAGAACAACGGGTACAAACCTGTTTTTGAGACCCTGCTTTCAGTTCTGTCTGACGTGTACCCAGAGTGGGACTGCCGGATTGTATGGTGTGGCTGTGTTTAGGTTTTGGGGCGCCTCCATTCCGTTTCCGTGGTGGCGGCCCCATCGTACGCCCCGCCCGCTGCCCTTGGCTTCTGCGTGCCCTCACCGACACGTGCTGCTTTCTGATTTCCGCCAGCGAGGTGACGTGTCACTGTAGTTTTGACTTGTATTTCCCGAACGATGAGTGGCGTTGGGCATCTCTTCATGGGCTTGTCCATCATCTGTGCGTTGTCTTCGTCGAAATGTCAAGTCCTTTGCCAGAGTTCAGTGGGGTTCTTTATTCTCTGTTGCCGCATCGTGCATCCTGAGTGGGACTGCGAGCTGCAGGGTCAGGTCACGGTTATGTGCTGTGAGACGCTGGGTGCCCAGAATGTTGGGGAGGGGGTGGGAGACGGCGGGAAGCAGGGTCACCGCTGTGCGTGGCGACCGCGAGATGTCTAGGAAACCAGTGCTCAGCTCGGAGTCAGGGCCCTGTGTGGACTTGGCGATAATTGGATCCCTGAGGGAGCAAAGGAAGTGACTCTGGACCCCGGGTCCCCGATGAGGGGCCGGGCAGGACGGTGGACGTGGAGGGTGATGGTGGCAGAGGCACCATCGTGTAGGCCGTCCGCAGACCGCAGACACCAGGAGACGCCAGTGCCACCCCCCGGGGCTCCGCACCCCGACTGGCAAGGATTCACTCCAGTCAGCATGTGTGCTGGTGATGCCAAGACACTGCAAAGGCAAAACAGTTTTTCTGGTGGCATTTCAGAGAAACAGTGCTTTTCTTAGAGAGTACATCATGAGAACATTTCACAGCTCCTTTGGTAGCTTTAAAAAAAAAAAAAGGACATAGGATTGTCTGGAAAAAGAAAGGATAAGCCACATGGAAGGGTTCAGGTGACTTTGTAAACGGTATCATGAAATCCCAAACCGAGGTGGGTCTTTATCACCTTGTAACTTGATCATCACATAGCGGATGTATTTATTCTGAGAAGTTATCATAAGCGTGAATGCAGTTTCTAAATTACGGGAGTTTATGCTGCTTGTGAGTGTGATCAGCCAGCCAGCTACACACGCAGTGTAAAGATGTTCCAAAGCCGTGTTACCAGGCAGAAGATGGCTCTCAGTTATCGTGTCCAGTGTGTTTGCGTCATTTAAAACTTCCTGCGTGTCAGCTCTGATTGCCAGGAGAGCTTCAAGATCACACTGTGTCTTTTTCACGCCTTACATTTGTTGAATGCAGCGTCATTCCCCCCCCGCCCCCACAATGCATGTTTGCACAGGGCCCCGGGGCCGCCGGCGATGCGGGGTCCCCAGCCCCTGGAAGCTTCCGTGGCACGCCCCGTGGCAAGCTCTCGCTGGACCTCCTCCAGCTCCTGTCCGTGTCCTCAGCCCGGCCGTACCCGTGTGGAGAGCAGGGTGCAGTGTGCCAGCCCCGCCCGGCCCCAGCTCTGTTTCCAGTGCCGTGCATTTCTCAAAAAAATTAAAACTTCTAGTTTTTAAAATTAATTAATTAAAACTTCTAATTTTGTTTAATTTGGGGGGGAGGGGTTGTAAACCATTTATCATGAAGTATGTTAGCATATGAGAGAGTGTATGTAATGTGCATGTGGGGTTAAAGGTCAACAACAGCTCAAATAACCCGGCTCGTTAATCACCAGCACCTTCCTGCCCCCCCGCGGGGGTGGGGGGCCTTTGGAACCACATTTCTGCCCTTCCCCTACTGTAGCATTCTTTTTTTCTTTATTTGACAGAGAGCAAGAGCACGAGCAGGGGGAGAGGCAGAGGGAGAAGCAGGCTCCCTGCTGAGCCAGGAGCCCGATGCGGGGCTCGATCCCAGGACCCTGGATCATGACCCGCGCCGAAGGCAGACGCAGAACGACTGAGCCACCCAGGCGCCCTCTAGCATTCTTAATACCAGTTTTTCATACAACCTTCACCACAGAATAACTGTTTCTTGAGTTCACAGTGTTCACATCAGGTATACCCAGCGTTGGTTAAAGGCTTGACAAATTTTTCATGACAAGAGTTGCAGTTTGTTGAGAAAGTATGAGCTCTATAGATAAACGTGGGTGGGAGAGAGACATAGAACCAAAACGAGAAGAGGATGTACAGACGTGCTTTTGGGCAAAAACACTGAACCTGGATTCTAATCAGAGGAAGCTGGGAGGGGCGCCTGGGTGGCTCAGTCATTAAGCGTCTGCCTTCGGCTCAGGTCATGATCCCAGGGTCCTGGGATCGAGCCCCGCATCGGGCTCCCTGCTCCGCGGGAAGCCTGCTTCTCCCTCTCCCACTCCCCCTGCTTTGTTCCCTCTCTCACTGTGTCTCTCTGTCAAATAAATAAAATCTTAAAAACAAAAGGAAGCTGGGAAACAGGCCCCTGGAAGGGTGGACATCTAGGGAGGTGGGACCCGGGAGAAGAGTCCCCTCCCTGCACAGGGACGAGGAGGCAGGGCCAGCGGCCGCCCTGTGAGCTTCTCGGCACCGCGGTCTGCTTTGCTGATTGTTTCATGGACTGGGTTTCCTGAGGGGAGAAGGCCGAGGCTTGCTTTCAGCGTGGGGCAGGGAGGGGTGGATGCCGCCACTGGGGAGCCGAGGCCGACCTTTGCTAGCACATTCGTGCAGCTTTACCCCCTTTGCCTCAGCAGACGGGGTGATCATTACTACTTACCATCTTGTCCAGCGAGCACTTAGAGAGCGATTCATCCGTGCCCGTGTCCCTGACTGCTCCGTGAGCAGGCGGCACCAAGGGGAGACCACTGGTGGTTCAGGGAAAAGGAGCTGCACGGTCCTCCCCCCCCGCTGGGACGGGTGGTTTCCTGTGTATTTACATCTGTGCGCACACATGTCCCTAACTATGAGGCCACGCTGTCCATGCCCGTGGCCCCAGGGTGCCCATGTCTTCAAGGACCCCTTCCCTTTCTGAGTTCTGCACCTGCTCACATCCTAGGAAGTCTGGGCCGTGTTGCGTCTCGACGGCATTTTCCTCTGAACCTTGTGTCTAATCCTGTCCCCAAAGGTCGGCCTCCTTTCGAGGGTTCGTGTTCACAGTATGGGTGACAGGTCGGGGGGTAGCAAGGCTGCACACCCACCAGGGCATCAGGTGTGCGGCTCTGGGAAGGGGGCTTTGGCTGACTGACCATCCAGCGCTCCCCATAGCCAGTGTGGTGGAAGGCCATTCGTTAGGTTCTGGACTGATGTGCGGGGGGCGGCATAGACGCTGTTGGTTTTCGGTGATGTTTATATAAGGGCTGGTGCCCCGTGTGCTAGTCTTTCCCTGAACAGGGCACCATCGAGAAAAAATCTGGGGAAGTCTAAATGTGGAGAGGATGTGTCATGTGCAAGGCTGTTTCTGTGCTTATGGTTCCGTTCACTCGACAGGAACTCCGGAGCGTCCACTGGGTCTGCCCCGTGTGGCCAGCGGGTCCTCCCTGCTCGGTTGGTCAGGCGGGAGGGGAGCAAGCCAGGGACCATGGCGGCCACATCCACGGGACGAGCGCTGGGAGGGCGGCCTGTGCACACAGCGCTGGAGGGAAGGAGGAGGGAGGTGGGAGCTCAGACCCAAGTGGTGAGGAGACGCCAGCCCTGCAGCTTGTGGGCCGGGGACCCACTGTGGTAAGGCCCCGCGTGGCAGAACCGCACTGCTGCTGAAGGGTCTGCGAGTTCGGGGAAGCAGGAAGTGGAAGCTGCAAGCAGGAAGCGGAAGTTGGAAGCAGGAAGCGGGAAGTGGAAGACGGGCCTTGCTGCAGAACCTCCCCCACGCCCTTCCTTCCCGCAGCGGCCTCTGCAGCCGTGAACACCTCTGCGCCGCAGGTCCTGGGTTTCTATGTGAGGAAATTAATGAGGAAACGCAGGCAGAGATGTTCCTACCATACAAACTTAATTGCCTTCTAAGTGGAAAAAACATGCATTTCTACCAAACAGAATTGATGAATGTACTTAATAGCCCGGAAGAACAGAGTGCCAACCACTGACCGTCCATCCCGCGAACCGCAGTGCATCTTTGCTGTGCTAACCTTGCTGAGGAGAAGGTATGGTGCTCCCCAGGGTGACATCAGGAATGCCCGGGACCGGCCGGCGGTCGGTCGTTTCCTCGGGAGCTGACCAGGAGGCCTGAGCAAGCGTGTGCGCCCCCCACGCACCGGCGCGTCTGCATTCAGGCGGATGAGCCGCCAGCGAGGGGCTGCGTTCCTCTCCAGGTGGCATCAGGACACGGAACCCGTGTGGTAGACGTGGGAAGTGTCTTCGGGGCCCCAGACCATCGGAGGAGGACAGCCTGGCCAGAACTGGTGATTTAACCCCATCAGCATTTTATCTTCACAGCTAACACTCTTAGTAGGCACGTGTTCGGAGGAAGGCGGTGAGCCCGCGGGAGGAGCACGGAGGGCGCCTACAGCCCGACTAGCTTTGTGCAGTGGGGAGTGGCGGGCGGTGTGGACGGCAGTGGTCAAGCCCTTACTCTCTGAGTGACAACACAGAGACTGGATGATGAGTAGAGACACTGGGGGACCATAATCAGCAAACGGAACTGCCATGGATCACGCGTGCATCTGGAGGGAGGAGGCTTTAGAGTGGAGGACTCACTCATTCCCGTGCTGAAATTTGAACCACATTCTGAAACACAAGTGGGAGTAGGAGTATTTTACCAGATGAACATGTAGATCCAGGGTCTGTCATCGGCCAGGTTTCAAAAACTTGCATAGTTTGCCCCCCAGGGGACATGTGGCCTCCGGGTTGTCAGAGTTGGGGGATCTCCTGGCATCCAGTGGGTGGAGGCCAGGCCCCACACGTCCCGCTGTGCCCAGGATGACCCCCGACAGAGCCTTCCCGGCCAGAGTGTCTCTTTTGCTGAGGCCACAGCGTCTGCTTGAACATGATGGTCTCAGTAGGAAAACGGCT
Organism: Callorhinus ursinus; assembly: GCF_003265705.2. Classification (NCBI taxonomy): domain Eukaryota; kingdom Metazoa; phylum Chordata; class Mammalia; order Carnivora; family Otariidae; genus Callorhinus; species Callorhinus ursinus. Next base: position 3,746,013 of record NW_027397141.1, read on the forward strand.
TAGATTTTGAAGCTGTTTTTGATAAGAGTGGGGACCCCAGACTGGCGGCCATACAAACTGCCTCACATGGGGGCTCAAGAGAACAGAAATCTGCCCTTTCTGAGTCTGGAGGCCAGGTGTCCGAAACCACGGGGTGGGCAGGGCCCTCTGGGCTGGGTGTGTGGAGGCGGCGGCAGCGTGGGTGTCCTGAGCCATCCTGTGTAGGGCCCACCCCACGCCAGCGTGACCCGCTCTGAACTAATAATTATTCATGACCTGTGACAATTTTAGGAAAGTAAAACCTCATTGCCCGTAATAAGGTTTTTTTTTTTAAGTTTTTCCAACCATTTAAAAATGTGAAAATCAGGGGCACCTGGGGGGCTCAGTCATTAAGCGTCTGCCTTCGGCTCAGGTCATGGTCCCAGGGTCCTGGGATCGAGCCCTGCATCAGGCTCCCTGCTCCGCGGGAAGCCTGCTTCTCCCTCTCCCACTCCCCCTGCTTGTGTTCCCTCTCTCGCCGTGTCTCTCTCTGTCAAATAAATAAATAAAATCTTTAAAAAAAATGTGAAAATCATTCTTTGTCCATGGGCAGCACAGAAAATGGCAGGCCCGGCTCTACAGCCCCTGCTTCCTGGTGGGGCCGCCGTGGACCTTGCAGACTCCGTCCTGGTTTTGAGCGGTCTCCTCTCAACGCACAGGGGACGGGTTTCTCCTTTCATCCACATCCTGGTGGACGCTGTGCACGTTGCAGCTCCCGGCATGGCCTGTGCGGGCTCTTGTCTGCGGGACGAACAAGACGTCCTGGACCTTCAGGATTGTGGCAGAGACTGGAATTTGAAGTTCCCGCGACCAGGTGCTCAACAGGGCAGCTGTTACTGTGCTAGATTTTGGGCTGTGTTCTTAGAGCTCTGCTGAGATGGGCATATTGTCCACATGCAGGGCTGCCGTGGGCGCCAGGGCAGCGCCCCGCCCTCCTGTCGTTCGTGGGGCGACTTGATGGGGACAAAGGTCGCTGGCTTTCTCCTGGCCTGTTTCTCAGCTCCCTCATCGGCGGGTGAGACGGTATCTCCCGGGGCTGTCGTGAGGTTCAGACCCGCACGTGAATGCGGGTAATGCCTGTCAACAAACAGGCCGGAAGCGTTTTGTGAAGGTGTGGCACACTCGTTAGACTGCGGTGGTCCCGTCGTGCAGCTCTAGAGTTCACACCGCGTCAGACCCCGCTGTCTCAGACGGCCCATCCCCGCCGTGGCCCGGAGACAGCAGGCAGCACCAGGCGTCCACCGCGTGCCACCAGCTCGCCTGGCGTCCTTGCCGAATCGGCATGCCTGTGCTGTGTGGGTTCTTTTAGGGATTAAAGTACAGGCCACCCCCCCGCCTGTGTATCGTCCCAGAGGCTGACTGCGGTCAGTCGCCACGTCCCAGAACGGCTTCCCGCCGCCAAGCAGCACAAACTTCCTGGAGACCCGTCTTCACTTGTAATCGAAACAATACTCACATCCTGACGACGTTCGCTCATGGTCACCGGAAAACCAAACCCAAAACACAAGTACAACTGTTAACCCATAAAACATTAAATTGTAGGCAGGACCTCAGATTTCAGTTTTCCACACAAACGGGCTTCTGACCAAAGCACAGTGAAGATTGTGAAGTGGATCCTTCAGATGCAGCCACGGTCCCCAGGGCAGCACTCCGGCTCCGGCACGAGCGTGGCGGCCAGGGCTCCTGGCAAGTCCCACGCTCCATCATGACAGTGCTCACGTGGGGGCTGTGGCGGCAGGCAGGGGATGTGTGGCTGGTCACACTCTCCCGTTGGAAGGGTCAGGAAACAGGTCCCCCGCACTGGCCAGGTGGCTCTGACCAGTCTTTCCCCGGAGTCCCTAGTGCCCCACATGGTGTTTTGGGGTCACTCTGTCAGAATCCTGCTGAGCCCCATGGCCCTTAGCATGTGGCCCTCAGCAGCCAGACCTGCAGACGTGGCCTCGTGTGCAGGCGTGCTCAGAGGGTGTGCTGCACCTGATCGTGCCAACACCCTGTTCCTTCCTCCGAGGATCCGTGACGGAGCTGATGCCCTAACCCGCGTGCCCATCAGTGACCTTTCTTCAGTGACCCGTTACCCGTTGTCTGTCATCTTGGCTGAGTCACAAGTCACCCCAACCTCAAAACCTCTGGCGATTCTCAGTGTCTGGGTCAGCAGTCCCAAGTGCAGGTGGCGCCTCCTGGGCCCATCTGGCAGAGCCCCTCCCAGCTCCCTGTCGCGGCCGTGGCTCGGGCCACGTGGGCCTCCCCCCAGGCAGCAGCCTCTGCGGAGCAAAGAGGGACACAGAGGAGACTGGGCACCCCAGGCAGAGCTTCCGTCGCTGTGTCACTGAGTCTCGGAACTGACAGGTTTTGGGTCTGCACGCTTCTCTTCTTCTGGGCGTGTTCCTGGCTGCGGAACCGCTGGGTCATGTGGTAACTTTTATGGGTTTTGTTTTGTGTTTAACTTTTTAAGCAACTACTAAACTGTTGTCCAAAGCGGCTGCACCATTTCACACTCCCAGAGTACGGTGATGCCAACTCTCCCGCATCCTTGCCGATCTGGGGATAGCCGTCCTGGGGGTTGGGCACCTCACCTAGGGTCAGCCACTCCTGATGACCGAGCCACGACCTGCGGTAAACTGATAATAGAAAGGTATTAAAACTGCTAAAATTAGAATTTTAATGTGTGTGAGTTATAACTGCTTTGAGAAACGTCATCGTTAATGTGTGTAATCACCTGGAAAGCACGGAGTTTTAGACGTGGGATTACACTGTGGTCCCTGGGACACAGCCCAGGACGCGAGGGTGAAGGTGGAGAGGTTGCTCCAGGAGGAGCAACCCCAGGTGGGTAGTGGGGTGCATCCACTTCTCGTCCCAGTGGGCAGCACTTGGCTATGACCCTGCCGGGGAAGGGAGCCCCTCACCCAGCCCCCGGGGGCAGCCGCCCTCTCCCCATCCCACGCACCCCCCGGATACCTGACCCCACTGTGTCCTCTCCGCGTTGGTGCTGGGATTGAAAGTCGGGTCTGTCTCGCTCCAGCAGAGTTTCTCAACTGGGAGTGATTTTTGTCTCGACCTCCTCTGCCCCCAGGAACCTCGGAACATCTGGAGACCTTTTCAGTCGTCACCACGAGGAGGGGGCAGAGGGTGGGGTGCACAGGGCGGGCGGACCTGCTCTGCAGGCGCTCCTCTCCTGGGTGCTCCTTCCCTGCGGGTGTGCGGACGCCGTCCCCCGGTTCAGGAGCACAGACGTGACCCCGCTCTCGGGCTACGTCAGCAGGTCGCTGCACTTAAAACCCGTAACACTTCCCTGTCACCATGGCGGCTCAGCCAATTGACATTCACCCTGACGTCAGAGTTGGAGTCCGACTTCTCTCTCCCTCGTTTGCTGTGTTACAGATGCTCCGAGAGCGTCTGGAAGGGCCTTGGAGCCTGTCTTGGGAGCTTTTGTTTTATTTTGTTTTATTTCATTTTCTTATAAAGCCAGTTCCTTTTACTGCTGTTTGACAGAGTGATGTCAAGTTTGAAACGGCAGATTCTTACTCGAGTAGCGGTGTGTTTGTTTCTGTATCATAGAGAGAGAATGGACCGTGAGTTTGCCCTCGGGGCCGCGGTCAGCACGTGGTGACAGTCTCGTGTTTCCCACGTGAGCTGCTTTCACGTAGGAAGGACGCCGGCGGTAGAAGACAAGGCGTCGCACAGCCGGCACGCCGTCCTGTCGTGTCTGCCCCGCGTCCACGTGCCCCCACGGCAGCTGCAGCTTGGCGGGCTTCGGGGACGACCGGTCGGAAGCTCTGTCGACGACAGCGTGCTGCCCAGTCCCGATTCACGGGAACATCTGTGACCAGAGCAGGAGCTGCTGTGTTTCTCAGCCGCGTCCCCAGGCGCGTAGCACGTGGGGAACACAAGTCACGTATTTGCTCTCAGGACCTAGAACTCACGGGAGTCATGTCACAGGAGGGCCGCTCGGTCCGAGGTTCCATGCTCCCGTCCCTCCTCAGGCAGGGATGGCGGCCCCCGCGCGCCCGCTGGACCACCCGGTGCTGCCGCAGCTTTTGGTGACTTAAAGGGAAAAGCTCCTTCAGGTAGAAACCTGCGTTGCTGGTGACCAAGTTCTTGTTTCAGTATTGCTTTTTACGAGGATTCTGTCCTAACTTCAACATACCTACCTAATCTTTTCCTGACCAGTCAAGGCCGACATTAAGTCCACGTTCAAAGCCGGCGTGGTTCCTCCCTGTCCAGAGACGTAAGGTTCCCGGGCGCTGCGTCGCGTTTGGTTAGGACAGTTAGGATGGCAGCATTCATAGCAGCTGATATTTATTGCTCTGATATGAATTTGACAGACTCAAGCTGGGATGGAAAATGCAGTGGCCTGGGAGGGATGAGAGTTACTTTTTTACATAGTAAATGTTTTGTGCGTTCGTCGCACAGGTGTTTTTCATAGTTAGGGTGCTGTGGTGGCCACACCTTCACATCAGATGTCCTGGCTTGTGCTGGTGTGGTTTTCAAAAGGCCTCGAAGCTCCTGGGCTCAGCAGGCTCCGTGCAGCAGGGTGGGAGCCTGTTTTCCTGCATCCCCGTGGCTGCCCTGGGACGGCGGCCCCGCCGAGTGACACACCTGCCACTTCCGCCGATTGCCTGCCTGGCTCTCCCTGCATTTGAGTTTCTGACCCTGATAGAAGATAGAACCAACATTAAACATGATCCCTGTTGCTATGGAGTTTGGATCTTATCAAGATCCTGAAAACTAACACCTCTGAGGGTTTTTTATCCTCCTCTAATCATGCGTCCACAGCATGAGTCCCTGGAATCATTCCTCCGCGCTCCTGGTCCTGACCGGCTGGAACAGCACACCAGGCCCTTCGCCTTGGTTCAGCTGGGCTGGGGGGTCATGCGCAGGGAGCCAGACCCCCGGGTTTTACCCTGGACCTGCCCCCTCTGGCAAAGCTACTTTGTCTTGCTGGGGCTTTCTATTCCTTCATCTGTCTGATTGGGTAACAGGGTCGCCACCTCCTTGGGACAATCAGCCATCAAATTCCATGGCTCCACGTAGGCACTGAACGTGTCCTTTAAAAATATCGAGGTATAAGAAATGTTTTCAGAAAGATTGGTAAATTGCTCTCTGTTTCCTATTAAACTGCTACCCTGGGTGCCCGGGTGGCTCATTTGGTGAAGCGTCTGCCTTCAGCTCAGGTTGTGACCTCGGAGTCCTGGGATCGAGCCCCACTTTGGGGGGGGGGTCCCTGCTCAGCAGGGAGCCTGCTTCTCCCCTCCCCCGTTCATGCACTCGTGCTCTCTCTCTCTCAGATACATAAATAAAATCTCAAAAAAAAAAAAAAAGATAAGCATGGACGTTAAGTGTGCGGAAAACACGTTGCCTTTCCTGTGACTGTTTCTGGCTTCGTAAATCCTGGCAGAAGCGGTGGGGTTTTTCTCTTGCAGCTGTCAAGCTGGAGGCCAGGCTCGAGGAAGGTCGTCAGGGCTTGGCATGGTCTTCGAGGGAGCGAGCCGCTCCATCCATCACAGACTGTTCTGCCCTCGAGTCAGCAAAACTGCCTGAGGAGGCCAGGGCTTGAGTCTTCCAGCGGGGGTTCGGAGCGCTTGTGATAAAAACTCCCTGATGTTGTTAGGCAAGGGGAAGGGAAAGCCCCCGATGGGGTCCCGGGGTGTGACGGCGGCGGGGTGTCCCGGGGCGTCCCTGAGTGGCTAGTCCCGCCTCACTCCCCACCCACCAGCTGTTGTCACTCGACGTGACCCTCACACCCACTTAGGCTCAGATGGCGGAGTCTATGGAATGATTTGATTTAGGATCATAAAGTTCAAAACATCAGAAACAAAATTTACGAATGCTCCCAGTGTCACAGGATTTGCATGCTGGGAGGAAGCTGATGGTTGTGTTCATCCAGGACGGAACGTGACTTCTTGCCCAGAGCTCCGTCCCAGAGGCTGAGCTCTTGGGATGTCACGGTGTTCGTCCACATGAGGGTTCCCGCTGCACCGGACTCGGCTCCCCTTGCAGCCAGTCTCCCAGGCTCAGAGTGGAGGGGCAGCGTCCTAGTGGGAGAGTGACCAGGGGGGCAGGGGGCCCTCCTCACTGGTGGGAGCCGCGTGCGTGCCAACGGAGAAACCCCCGTGAAAGTCGCTTCAGACGTGGGAGCAGCGTCCCCAGACCTGGGTGTGAGCCGGTCTTCACCATTGACTCCTGCTATCGTCCTAGATCACGGCCCACCTCTGGGCTGCGCGGGGTGTGGGCGCAGACTGTTCCCTGTCGCCTCCTGTTTCTAGAGCACTGGAATATAAAACCCCGTTCTTCGTGACGGCCATTTCTGATTTTTCGTGACTTACCACGTCTATTACAACAAACCCCAGGTATATTTAAAAATATCAGCTGTTACATAAATCATAGGGAGATTTTACTTTATGTTCTTAGGAACTTCGCCAGGACCTGTTACCATTTTGGACAGTCACACTGACGGTAGTAACATACGGAAGGCAGGCGTTTCCGTGCGCGGTTGTGCCGGAGTCTGGGGGTAGCCGTGCGTTCCTGGGACGCCCCTCCACGGGCTTCATTGCCGGCTGACATGCAGGTGTGGGTCCTCCCATCTTCCTTTAGAAACAGCTTTGTGGCGGCGTGTTCCTCATGGACCACGTAGCAAGGGGGACATTAGGATGTGTTTGTCAGCAGAAGGGACCCGGGGTCTGACTCTCCCGCCACCAGCAGACCCCAGACAGGTCGCCTGGAGCAGCTCATTGACTTGGCTGTTGGCTGATAACCCACCACAGGGACAGGCATCGACCGCACCCCCTGAAGACGCCCCTGGAAGCCGTGTAACACCCTTGCCCTCCCAGAGGCCGTGTGACTCCAGTGACTTTAACTGGGGTGAGCTCCGTGTCCTCCTTGACATCCGTGTCCATCTGTTTGGTGGTGGGGGCAGACGCAGGACGGAATATGAAAAGTGTATGTTCGCATTAGAAGGCCGGCTGGTGTGACAGATGCTTTGCTTCCCAGGAGCGTTTTTCATTCGGTGTCTACCACCTGCTGTTGGTCCTGGAAGAGCAGTAATTCGGTCCCACCTTCCTTTGACAGGCCAACCTGCATCATCAGGATCAAGGACACCATCTGTGAGGGTTCGTGGCCACCGCTGCGGCGGATCAGGGCCTCTGGGCTGCGCGTGGTTCCATGTTGGATCCAACGCAGCTGCGGCGTGGGAGCGTGGGGGTCCCCAGCAGGATCCGCAGGACCTGGCCTCTTACACCTGGGACGGTGGTCAGGAGACTGCCGGGGTGTGTGGCAGGAGCCCGTGGGCTCTGCAGTGGAGTCTGGCTGCAGGGACGGCATCATGGAGACCCACAAAAAGTGTAGCAGCCGTGAGCACGTACCACCTTGCTCTTGGTGCGCCGAGAGCAGAGCTGGGCTGCAGACGGCCCGGCTGGTGGAGGAAGGGTCGGGTCAGTGTGCCCCCTCCCCTCCCTAGCCTTCTGCAGCCAACCCCGCCCTGGTCCCTTACCTGTCTCCCCCGCCCGCAGCGTGCAGCCCCTCACCTTACAGAAAATGCAGCCTCGCTGAACATTGGAGCTGTGGGTGGGTGGGCAGATGCACGGGCCCCTAGGGAGCCCCCACCCCCGTGGCTGCGCTCCAAGAACAGCCCTGGCTGTGTGGTGGTCTCCGCCCGTCGCTGACAACCCCATAGCACCACGGAGGGCCTCGTTTTACCCAGCAGCCTCCTCCTTGGTCTGAAGCAGGCTCGCCCCCCCATCCCCCTCCCTCCCCAGCTGAGAGTCCTACTGTGAGGATGCTCAGGAACCCTCACATCCCTCCTGCTGCTGGGGGCCCCGCCAGGGTTGCTGACCGGGAGCAGGGTGGTCCACTGCCCCATGGCCTTTCAGAAAGACATTGCCGGCCCCCACCAGCTGTCTCCAGGGAGGCCCCGTGGCTGGCCTGGTGTCTGTCAGAACTGGATGCCAGGAGCCCTCCTCCTGATTGTGCTCTGCCTGCTTGTCATCCGGGGCTGGTGGGGGGCCTGGACGGCTGCCCTCCAGGATCACCAGAGAGGTCAGATTGTCGCTGCGTACCGCCGGCGAGAAGGAGCTCCCGGCCCTGTCATCACCTGGTGCCCGGGGCCTGTCCATGATAGTGCTCACCTCCCACAGAGGCCCGGACACGACAGATGCACCCTCCTTCTGTCAGCTTCTGGAAGCTTCTCTCACTCACCCCCTGGCCTCTGCTGCAGAGCCTGGGGGCTGCCCTCTGGCCTCTCCTCTTGGTCCGGCTCGCCCAACCCCGGCCCGGGCCTGCATTCAACCACTGCTCCTCTGGAGTGTCTGTGACACAGGTGGATTGGGAAATGGCCCGAAGAAGGAAGAAGAAAGTACCGACACTCCCTGAGTGAACCTGAGTCAGAGGAAACAGTCACGTGTCCCTGCGGAGAACAGGACGGCTCTCGCGATGAGTCACCAGCTCTTGAAATGAAGGACCATTGATGTTGGGCTGCTGTCGGGAAGTGAGGGGACTTGTTGGGCAATGGTCAGTCACCCCAGGGGCCCGCGCCTCAGTCCAGCCAGGGCCTGACCTCTCGCCCCCATCCCCGGGCTTGTGGAGGACGGCGCCCTGGCGGGCGAGCTGCCCCCTCCTTCCATCGAGGGGCTTGTGTGCGCCCCCTGCAGCCTCACTCCAGGTGACGGGGGATGGGGCGGCGGCACCCGGTGTCTCCAGGGGTGGCTACACAGCCCACGGAGGTGCCACGTGTGGCATCTGAAAACCGTAAAGACACATGCGAAGTGAATTTCGAGAGTACGTTTATTTCACCCAACACTGTCCAAAATGGTATTAACATGAAATCAACATGAAGATTGTTAGGCTCTTGTAGGTTCTTGGTTTCATGCTGAGGCTTCAGATCCAGTGTGTGCCTCGGATTCGGCACCTCTTCCTGGAGTGGCCACAGCTCAGGGTCAGGAGACTTGCGCTGTGAGGGGTGACCCTGTACCGGTCTCCGGCACACCCCTCCTGGCCACACACGCCACGAAACTGAGCGGGTTCCCTGACTTCTCCTGACCTCTGGGCTTGGGTTGCTGTACTGCGGTTATTTTCCCCAAAACTATACTTTGGGGCTCCAGAGACTCCCGCCAGACTCAGGCAGCCTGTGTGCAGACGGGGCCGGGGGCAGGGGGGCTGCTGAGCCCAGATTCCCGCCTGCAGTGCTGTATTTCCACACCCAGTCCTGCACGTGCCTTCAGCACATGTGCACTCAGAAAATCCGTCTACACTGCAGCAGAAAGCATAGGATTTCAGCCGCTAAAAGCCTCCGTGTATCCCAACATGTTCTTGTTTGTGAATTCGGTACATTTGCTTCGTTTCTGGCTAATTCACCTCTAGAAGGAGAGAATCCGTAGTGAGACATGAATACAGAAATCGTGTGGTTTTAATGCCGGCCTCCTGGGGGGCGGTTTTTACAGCACTCTGTGAAGAACCAGGGGTTGGCACTTGACTGTTACCCACTGTCCTCCATGGGGGTTTTGCTCTTGCCCTGTCTCCTCAGCTGCTGGGTGTGGTGTCCCCTTCTGCTGCCCTTGGCATGTCCTGGTGCACGTGCTCACGGAGTTCTGTGTCCCTACCACTCTGAACCGTCCAGGTCAGGCGAGGCCAGGGCAGGCTGAAAGTCATTTGTGGTTAGAATTTTTATTTCGATTCTGGACTCAGTAAATTTCAGCTTAGGTCAGCTGACGTTTAACAGTTTCCAGATGGTCAGTGTTTTCAGATGATGTGGAGTATCCCTGGTGCTTTTGTGATCCAAGTGGTTTTGTGTTTAGAAATGTGTTCCTAGCGGGAAAATGCCCCACATTTGCCTGGGAAGGAAAACTGGGTGTTAATGACTGATGATGGTAGGAGGTGGTGCTGACAGGGACGCCGGGGCTCAGGTCTGCTAGGAACAGAGGGAGCCACGTGCCACGAGCCACAAGGTCCAGGCCCTGCCCCCCCCGCCCCCCGGCTGTCGAGCGGCTGGTGGTTCGCAGCAGGGAACATTGATGTTGCTGATGCAGCTGGAGCCTGATTTTAATTATTGTACCCCTGTGAGGCCTGCAGAAGCAGGGCGGAAACCAGGAGGTGCGGGCTGTGGGGCTCAGCACACAGTGGCGGGCGCGTGGGCTGGGGGCTGGGAGGGCAGGCGCCAACCGTGTGCCATCTCCATTGGGGCGCTGAAACCCTTGCGGAGAATGAGCCAGAAGAGGGCCTGTTTTTAGAAACACCTGAGCTCTGTATTAGCTTCTTACCCATCAGACAGGAAACGGTGCATTTGAAAGCTATAAACAGACTCGAGAACCATGACTGCTTTGTCATTGGATCCTTGTAACGCAAACAGTGGTTGTCGGGAGGACCACTGAAGAGACTGTGCTCGGGTTACATGCTTCTGTTCCAGCCCCAACGTGTAATTTCGCTAATCGGTTTGGCTTGTTTTAGTGGACATTTGAAACTCCCATTAGGTGACAACACAGGCTGAAATCGATTTCCAGCACATTCTTAACAGTCTCTTGTGTCCTGTGCGCTTTCTGACCGGCACCGGGACCCACCCGCATCCTAACGGAGCTCCGGCCGCGCTGGCAAAGGCCCAGGTGCTGCCGTGAGTGGCCGTTCGGCCTCATTCTGATGGAATTCTGAATTTGGAGGCCTCTTGTCGTCCCTGGGGTGGCGGGGGGGGGGTCTGCACGGACGTGCGGGGGGCCACAGTCCTGCCCAGAGCTGAGTGGTCCCACGTGGTCTGTGCTCAGAGTGTGAGTGGACGGTGCCTGCGCTTGGCGGTCCACCCCGTTTCACTTGGGCAGCAAGTTCCAAGTTCCTCAGCTGCCAGGCATGCTCCTTTGGAGACACCTTGAACTCAGGTCTACCTGTTAGAAAATGCATCTTATTAAAAATGGAACCTTGAGAACGTTATCTGGTTTCCCCAAACTGGAGTGAATCTGGTAGAATCCGTGTCTCTGCCGTGAGAGGGAAGTGGGGGCAACCCCAGCAGGTGTGGGGGTGCAGACCCAGCGCGGGGGTGAGCACGCCCACGACCCTGCGGATTTGGGGGGAGAGCTAACCAGCGACGTTACTGGGATATAGTTCACATGTCCCAAAATCCAGCTCTTTAAAGGGTACAATTCAGTGGTTTTTAGTACATTAACCAAGTTATGGGACCACCGCCACAGTGTAGTTTGACAACATTTTCGTCATCCAGTTCCCATTAGCACCCACTCCCCCGCCAGCCGCTGGTCACCTCGCATCTGCCTTCTGTCTGTGGACTTGCCTTCCAGGCCTGCCATGTAGACAGAGTCGCAGCGTCCGGGCCGCCGTGACTGGCGTCTGTCGCATGTGGTGCCGTGTAGACGGAGTTGCGGCATCCAGGTGTGGTGTCTGTCGCATGTGACGAGGGTATGTTTTCATTTCTCTGATAACTGTTGGGCATCTTTCCATGTGCTGTTGGTCATTTGTAGATCTTTGGAGAAATGTCTATTCAAATCCTTGTACTGGTCTTTTTGTGACTGAGTTTGATGGTCTTCCGTGTACCCCAGGTACAAATCTGCTATTAGCTACAGTTTATGAGTGTTTTTGTCGAGGAGCCATGGGGACCTTTCAGGTACCCTTAGGGCTTGTTGACCTGTAGTTCACCTGTGTCTTGTGGTCCCCAAGGAACACGGAAATCTGTGGGGCGCTCCAGGTCATCGCCCACCACCTCCCTGTGTCCTGAGTGGGTGTTGGACAGTTTCTCACGGTCTCCCAGGTGATGAGGTGCGGGCTGCTCGCTCCCCGACCCCGGAATAGAGCTGCAGACTGGGACCCGCTTCCGTGCCCTCTGGAATGGGCCCTCAGCACGAGGGTGTCGTGACCACGGCTCTGTGATTTCCTTATGCTGAGTCTGAGGCTGAGGGTATACAGACGGCGCTCTGCACTTTGAACTTCACACACAGCGCGGGCTCTGTGGTGCCTTCAGACTCCCACCGGAGCCTTTGTTTCCGGAGCCTTGTGGGGTCCCCTGGCTCCAAGCCCAGCACATTCTGGCTGTGCTTCCCCTCCCTTCTGAGCAGACAAGCTGGATGCCCTTGCGACTTCGTGGGGTTAGCTCTGTGCAGGCCTGCTGGTCACCGTGGGTCCTAGGCCAAGCCTGGGAAGACAGCACAGGGGGTGGGCTTGGCCTTCCATGCACTAAGGTCTGGGGGGCTCATCACATTCAGCCCCTGAGCGTAAGTCTGTCGTCCACACCTGCACAGCCCTCTGGGTGACCCAGGGCCTGTGTTAGGGGCACATGCAGGTTCCAGAGCCCCCACCACCTTCACCATGCTCTGCCCTGCTGTCCGAGGGTGAGGGAGAGATTTCACAGCCCTGGGTGAAGCGGGGACCCGAGGGGAGGCGGGTACCACAGCCACACGGTGTGTGTTCCAAAGTCAGCAGAGGCTTGGGGTGGCTGGTGCGTGTGCGAGGGGTCTGCAGCCCGCTCATCCCCCCCAGTCTGTGCCACCCCAGTGCAGCCCCTGAAGGCCCCCCCCACCCCCTCCCAGGTCACCCCTCCATCTCTTTCCCCAAAGAGAGATGCCCAGGCAAAGGGAAAGAACCCGTTCCCTCCGCTGCTGGTGGCGAAGCATTTCCCTCCCTCCGTGATGCACCCGGCGGCGAGGGAGTGTGGCCTTCCCCTCTGAAGGGCGCTCGCTCTCCAGGCCCAGCCTGCGATCCCTTCCTCTGCATCTGTCCAGTCCAGCGGGACAGGAATGGCCGTGAGGTTTCTGCCTGGTGCGGGGACACTGCAGTGAAGAGAGACAGGCAGGTATATTTATTTTGACACTTTGTAGATTTAAAATTAATCGCTGAAACAACTCTGCATTTATAATTTGGACATGTGACCTGCTATTTTGCTTGGCGGCAGGATGTAAATACCCTTGAAATACTGCAATTTGTAAGGAGTGTTAATCATGTCTCTTGGGAAGATGTAGTTGATTTACCGCATTGCAAGTTAGGCAGGTGGAAACGAGGAAGAGCCCACTCTGAGAGGCAGTGCCGTAGATTGGCACTGCCCCGTGGGGTCATATTTGAGGTGTTACATGATCATGTGGAAACTGCACGTGTCCGCTAGACAGTGTGGAGGGTGTGAGTTGGCCTTGATAACGTTCATTCCGACTCTGCCTCCCTAGGGACGGGGGACCCCCACGTCCCGCCCGGGGCACCGGCTGCCTCCGCCTGCCTAGTGGGGCTAAAAGTCAGTGGCTGGAGAAAGGTTTTCAGGATTTTCATTTTGTATTAAAAGTTATATTTTTGTGTTTCTTTCCTTTCCTGGTTCCTTTACCATGTGTTCTTTTTCAACATAAGTTTGCAAATCTGTGGGCATGAGAAGCCCCCTGGCTGTGTCCTGAGAAATAAAAGGATATCAGGGGCACCCAGAGGTTGACGTATGAAGCTCTTACGAGGCAGTTTAGTCAGCACCCCCGAAATGGGAAGGCCAGCAGGAAGGGGCGTGGGGCAGTGGGGGAGGGCTCGCATGGCTCAGGTGTGGCCTGGCCCTCGTGGCGCCAGGTTCCTGTAGGGCGCGGGCTCCTGGGAGGGCCACGTCCCGAGTTCCTGCCAGTGAGGGGCCAGCTTGTTCTCTCTCGGGGATCTTGCATTTCCCGAGTCCCTGGTGAGCGTGTCCGGAAACACAGGTGGAGTTAGGAGACCAGGTTGGTCTCTGTTCTCAGTCTGCACGGCCGTCTCGCAAAGCCAGGCCCTAACAGGAGGTTCGGAGGAGGCGTTGGCTGAGGGAATGTGCACGCGTGTGCTGGGGGCACACCTGGATGCTCCTTACCCCAAGAAGGTGGGGATGGGCAAACCAGTGGTGCATGAGCAAAAAAACAAAACAAGCTGATGTGAGGCTCTCCTGAGCTCAGCCAGCAGAGATGCTGTCGCTCACGTTACCCCATCTGTGTGGCTTCAGGAGTGCGGGCTCCCTGACCCACAGCGAGAGGGGGGCAGAAGACCCCGGACTCCCGCATGGCTGCCCGCGTCATTTTGTGCTCTGTTCATTGTCGACAGCTGTGGGTGTGGGCTGTCCTCAGGCTGTGAGGAGCTGCATGAGGCTTGTGTTCAGTGACAACCGAGCCCGAGCTTTGATCTGACCCACTCTTCTTCCTGTGTCCTGTCACAATGACCTCCTTTTTCCCACCGCTTCCTGTAGCCCAGCAGGCGTGAGCTGGGCCGCCGGCCTGCGGAGGGGGGGGACGGGACCCCGAGCTGGGCCGCCCGCCTGGGGGCGGGGGACCCTGAACTAGACGGCTGTGTGAGGCTTTATTTTAGCTTCTGTCTGTAGCTGTGGTGTCTTGGTACCTCCGTGCTGACAACGTAGGGTCAGATGAATGTTGTCAAGATTCTTCTGGTCAGAAGATGTTTACCTGTGCCTCGTGGGCACGACGCTTTGAATAATATGAGGACAGGTCAGACCCCAGCTGCCTGTCTTCCAGGAGAGCCCTTGAGCAGGGAGACGGGAGACGGCTCCGTCCTGCACTCACAGTCTTACCCTCTCATTAAAGACCTGCTCCCATGCATCTAATGGGCCGTCTTCTGTTGGAGGCCTGAGGGTCGTGCTGAGCACTCCCGTCTGTGCAGGAGCCCCGCCGTGTTCTTTCCGCTGACGACCAGCTTGGAAGGGCTTCCCCGCCCGCTCCCGCTGGGGGTGCAGACTGCCCGCTCAGACCGGTCCCTTGGGGAGCATAGCCCGTGCGGGTTGAGTGAGATCGGGGCGGATCAGCCCTCCGCAGGTGGGACCTGGCGCAGGTTCTGTGGGTGAGGCTGCGTGTTAGCCAGCACTCTGGGGGTGGCTGTCACCCCACTAACGCCACTCTGTTTCCCTCAGTGTGCTGGAGAAGAGAACTGGGTGGACAGTCGGACCATCTACGTGGGGCACAGGGAGCCCCCTCCAGGTGCTGAGGCCTACATCCCACAGAGGCACCCCGACAACAGAATCGTCTCCTCCAAGGTGAGCTTCTGTCTGGGACCTTGTTTCCTATGGGCCCTGTGGGGACGGCGGTTACCCGCTCTGCTCCTGGGGCTGCCGCCGTGGCCGCTGCCCACCCCACTGAGCACTGCGGTTGGCGTCTACATGGGGCTGGCCCACTTGTCCATAGCTTGTCCCCACAGCTGGTGGGACATGCATCCTGTGTGTTAGACCATCTGTCCTTCACGTCTCTTTAATTATGCCATGGACACGGGAGGCCTACTTCTGCCACTAGTGAGTTTGCTGCCTGGCCACGTCCCAAGCCACCCCCGCCAGGTCTCCTCACCTGTAGAGACGACACTAAATGTCCCTGGTGGCAGGAGGTGCGTGTAGCCCCCTTGTCAACGGGAACACTGGCACGTGTCCCAGTCTGTCAGGTGGTGTAGTAAGTGCCACAGGAAGGCTGTGATGGGGATGTCCTCACTCAAGCGAAGCACGTGTTCTCGACTGGAGCGCAGGAACACAGAGGCACACTTCACACACTTGCTGAGTCACCGGTCAGTGGCTCTCCAGGACAGCTTTGAACAAAAAGGTAAATGATGGCTTCCCGGATTTTGGAGAACTTTCCCTTTCGACGTACACACCCGTGCGTCCATGAAGACATGCGCACCCATGGCTATGTGTCCCAGGTGTGCACACCTGTGCGGTAGGCCCACCAGATCCCTATGTGGCTGCCTCACATCTCTGGATATGCTATCAAAGATTGCCCTAAGTTTAAGAATACTTGAGAACAGAAAAGCTTTGCTCTTCAAGGCTCTTTTTTTAAGTGGACCGATTTTATTTAAAACTGTGATGGAAAATAACAGTGATGATGATCCTAGCTTCAGTTCTCCAGACTCACCATGTGGACAAGCAGATTGCTCATCACAGAAATCCCACGCAGTGTGCATGGTACGTGGTCGCCCAGAGGGATGCGTGCGGCACGTGGCCGAGCAGGACCTACCTAGGGTTCAGGGGTCTTTGCAGCAGTGACCTGTGTAGACCTGAGCGGTCTCAGGTGGAGCGCACTGAAGACTGCATCACCGGTGGGCCCGACACACTTCTTAAAAATCAGCTCCTGCGCCGTTCAAGTGCTTCGAGAGTCAGGGAAGTGCGCTGGACGCCACAGCTGCAGGTGCCGCATGAGCTGGGCAGGGCAGGCGGCGGAGGCAGGTGACGGGACTCGAAGCCGCCCACGCTTTCCAGTGTCCAGCCAGCAGGACATTTGTCAGGCCCTTCGGACGCCGATGGCTTCCTGCTGCGGTTGGTTTCTCCCTCTAGGGACAAAGCCCCCAGTGCCTTTCGGGTCGATGTGGAAAGTTCTGCACAGGGCTGTGCAGAGGAACCTTCTGGAAGACAAAGCCTCTGGCTGACTGGGGCCGTCTGAGGGCCTTCCTGATGCATTTGGTGGAATATAGCCAGATGCTGAAGGATGCTTTATTTAGGACAAAAAGCCCCATCAGTGTTTTAGGGGAGACAACCAAAAGCAGTGACTTCTAAATCCTATTCCTGACTCTTTGTGCTCTGACTCAAGTTGCGGAGCCAGTTTATTACTTTCATTTTTTTCTTTCAAATACTCCCGCAGTGATTTTGAGGTGCTTTGTCATCTTCCCACCTTTTCTCTCCCTGGGGTGGCACCCACTGTCCCCAGGTGCCCTACCCGCACCAGGGCTACCAGCGCTGTCTCGGTTTCTGACAAAGCGGTGGAGGAAGGAGCGTTTGAGCCAGACTTGCAGCGTCCCGGGGTTTTTCACAATGAGTCCTTCTCAGGAAAGCTCCTTCAGAGCAGGAAAAACTGAGTCAACATCCTTGCAAGAGGCAGGTCAGACTGAGGCCACACAGACAGAGCCTGTGTCTCCGCTCAGAGCGGGAGGGGCCCTGCATCCACGTTCCTCTTTGTTCCGAGAGGACTCGCCCTTCCTCGGAGAGGTGGGGTCAGTGGCTCAACGCCCGTCCAGGGGGGATGATGGTGTGTAATTTAAGGAGAAATCACGTACAGCACAGCCTCTGCGGCTAATCGGAGCCTGTACGGAAGAGGCTCTCAGAAGGCCAAGGATTGCGCACGAGCTCTGTTGGCGAGGTGGACAGTAGCCGTGACATCTGCCAGCATCTAGAGCACGTAATTGCTTTCACTTAAAGACAGCTCAGGGTGTATGGAAAAAACAACTTAATTAGTAAAACCTAAGTCCCAGCAGGTGTGGAGAATGTGTGTTGTAACGTATGTACGTTTTCTTGGGAAGACCACATTTATCTTAAAAGACCACCAGGACTTTGTCCAGGCAGAGAAGCCTCACTTCGCAAGCTTGATTGTATTCAGTCGGAGAGCTTTCACATGGGAGTGAAAAAGCCAGCCCACCGTGCTCGACTTAGACCTGTTTCATGGGTGGGCCGATGTTGGCCTCAGTGATTGATGAGAGTTCGATTTCCTTTCTGGGAGACACCCTGGGCAGGTGTCTGGGATGAAGGAGAAACAAGAGCCCACTCCCCGGCGCGTCCCCTTCCCTTTGCCTCTGACGACGTGCAGAGCCCCGCACCCAGCGGCTGCTCGAGCTCACGGGCAAGCAGATCCCAGCTTCAAGGGAAAGACCGGTCAGGGCACCTGGGTGGCTTAGTTGGTTAAGCAGCTGCCTTCACCCCAGGGTCCTGGGATTGAGCCCTGCATCGGGCTCCCTGCTCAGCAGAGAGCCTGCTTCTCCCTTTCCCTTTGCCTGACACTCTGCCTACTTGTGTTCTCTATCTCTCTGCCAAATAAATAGATAAATAAATCTTAAAAAAAAAGAGAGAGAGAGAAGGACCAGCCACGGCTTCAGCAGTTTCACGAGATTGTACTTCGGGGCACAGAATGCGTGTGGCTCCCAGCTCTGACCTCAGGACACTACAGGTAGACGTTAGGCTCAAGCTATACTGTCAGTCCTTCCAGAAAGGTGTGTCGCTTTTGATCTGGGGCAAGGGAGGATCACCTTTTCCAATTAGGTGTGGATGGACAGCATTCCTGCGGACTTCTGAGTGAAGCGCGGCCCACTGGAGAAGAACCAGCCTCAGAACAAAGCCCGTGGATTGATCTTTAGCTGCGTGTCTGCCCCTGTGCCCACACCTTCCCCACAGTACCCGCGGCACCAGCACTGCCTCTCACTGGCCCGTCATGATGCACACTCATTTTTCAAACATCAGGGATCCAGAATGGGGTGTGATTTTCTATTTTCTACATCCCGGTCTCCCAGTCGTACATGCACGAGGAAGCTCAACTCCGGGTGCACTGACACGTTCCAGGGGCGATCAGGGGCTCCATGCACGGCTGGGTGCCGGGCCTGTGCTCAGGTCCAGCAGGGCCGAGGCTGCTTCCCACATGTTCTCGTGCGACCTTCCGGCGGTCAGCAGAGAACAGTGCCCAGGGCTTATCTCCGGTTTCCTTCCACCACGTTTCTGGGGTAGACCAGGTGGGCCACATTCTTCTTTGTCCTGATCCACGCTCCCAGCAGCTCACAGAACCATGGTGACCACGGCAGAACCCAGCTGGGTGCTGGTCAGGTGTCCGGCTCGCAGACCCTCCCGCGGGAAGCGTTGGCAGTGTGAGCAAAAAGCGAGGAATAGCGGCTTTCCCGTGCCGTTCCACACTGGGGTGACGGGAGGTGCTCTGGCCGCCTCCCTTCACCCCGGGCATGTGACTGAGCCCGGGGACCCCAGGACTACGCTCTGCCTGCTGCTGGGATGGCCGCGGAAGCCAGGGCCTGATACCGCGCCAGGGTCCGCGGATTGTGTGACATCGTGGCCCTGTGTCCGCGCAGACACGCAGCTCCCCAGACGTAAGGAGGACGAAGTGTGCGCGGTGGCCCCTCCGTCCTCTGCTTGCCGGCTCTCGTGTGTCCCCCAGTGCCCGTTTACTGTATCCCGCCCGTGTGGGGCTCATCTGCCCGCACACCCGCTCGCGTTCAGGTTAGCTCACTGTTTTTCACCTTTCTTGTCATACGCCATCCAGAATTAGTGACCCTCTTTTTGACCGCATTAATAATCAGCAGTAATGACTCATTACGGTGGATTTATCCTGTGAAATAAGGGGATTACCAGGTGTAATGTTTAAGCTTTGTGTGGCTTCTCCACGCCTGATTAGCAGGAAGCAATC
The DNA here is from genome assembly GCF_003265705.2 of Callorhinus ursinus. NCBI lineage: Eukaryota > Metazoa > Chordata > Mammalia > Carnivora > Otariidae > Callorhinus > Callorhinus ursinus. Next base: position 3,765,098 of record NW_027397141.1, read on the forward strand.
ATTTAAGTGGCTTTCAGTTCCAAATCTGAGCTAGCCCTGGGCACACTAGATTTGGGAGGCTGAAAGGGATCCAGAAACGGCACACTCAAATAGGACAAGACCAGACGTTCACGTGATGTCCTAGGGTTCTTCCATTCGGAAGCAGGTGACATTGTTTTATTTCATTCCACGTATAAGATGAAAGCATTCTCACGTGGAAACGTTCAAGAATGTGTAAGAAGTCAGTGGTGTGATGAGTCTCTCACGCCCTTGTCACCCCAGCGGCTCCGCCCGGGACCCCACAATCCTCGACCAGCGTTGTGAATCAGATCCTGAACAGCACGGGGTTTTCATCTGTAGACACTTCAGGAGACAGAAGATGGGGTTTTAAGTGGGAGCTTTTTCCATTAATGTGATTTTGGTACTGAGTAACATATTATAGGTCCTTGGGGACATTTTTGATTCACAGTTAGTGAGTATGGATGTGGGTGCTAGGCAGTAGGTCGGTCTCACGGGCTGGGGCCTTAAAGACAGTTCCATCTTGGGGTCTGGAAATCTGTGAAGGATCACGGATCATTCCAGGCTGGTCACAGAAACACAAAAACGAGGCATAAATGCTATGACTGCCTAATGACTTACATTCCTTTTAAAAGTTGATGGAAAGTGACTGACTTTTTCATTATGGCCCATTTAAAAGAAAAAACGTTTATCTTTCTTAAAAATATAAAAAGGTCGCTAGTGTTTGTACTGTTGGTCAAGCTATGGAATTTTAATGTCCCCATCGTGTTTTCAGCACCAGTTTGAGCCAGAACTTTGATCCCAGCTGTATTGCTTCAGGGCTCACGCTAGTATGCTTACTTTACACGTGAAAAACTAGAACACAGTCCTGAAATAATTTGCTAAAGTTTACTTGATTTTTAAGTGTCAGGACCAGGTTGGTTATGGGGTCTGACTCCACAGAGGCCGTGTGTTTTGCACTGGAACAAAGAGTAAATATTTTCTGAATTCCATAGAGTGGCCAGATTATCCTGAGGTAGGGTAGCAAATTAAGAATTCAAAACATGGCTTTTTTGTTTTTGTTTTTTTGGGGGGTTTGGGGGGAACACATTGTCTATATTTTGGGAAAATTTGCGGTAGGGGTTGGGTTTCTGTTTTTGTCTTTCTCTAATGGAGAAACCGAGGTGAAGAAGATGTAGCTCTGTGTTCTCTACCCTCTCTTTAGTGTCTGTGGCTACATTTCTGACCAGGAGACCTGCTGTTTGGTTCCCAGTCTGTTTGCACTCAGATGAAGAAAGCCTTGTGCGCACTTGACAGAATCCAACACCATTGCTGATGAATAGTTTGAGCAAACCAGGAATGCAGGGGAATTTCAACTTGATAAAGAGCATCTGTGATACACCCGCAGCTAATACTACCCCTGATGGCGAAAACTGAGATGCTTTCACCCTAGGATTGAGAACGATGCAGATTTCCCTCTTGCCACACCCCATTCAGCGGCTTTACTGGATGTTGTGGCTACTACAGTGAGGAAGGGAGGGGGTGCAGGGTAGGCAGACTGGGCAGGAAGAAACAAGGCAAGTGGCATGAAGGTCTGTGGAGAAAATCCCAAAGAAAACTCCCAACAGAACCTGGTGGGACTTAACCATAAGAGCAAGGCCAGCAGCAAACAGTTGAATTCACAACTTAAAATTTTCTGCTCTTCAAAAGACACTGTTAAGAATTAGAAAGACAAGCCACTGACAGAAGAAATGTTTGCCAAACATATGGCCTGTAGATGCCAGGTGTCTGGCGGTACGCAGAGGGGAAAGGTGCTGGGGGTGGGGGTGTTGGACATGGTGGGATCTGGCAGTACACGGAGGGGAAGGGTGCTGGGGGGTCGGACATGGTGGGGTCGGGCAGGACATGGAAGGGAAGGGTGCTGGGGGGTCGGACATGGGGTCGGGCAGTACACGGAGGGGAAGGGTGCTGGGGGGTCAGACATGGTGGGGTCGGGCAGGACATGGAAGGGAAGGGTGCTGGGGGGCTAGACGCAGTGGGGTCGGGCAGTATGCAGAGAGCTAACAGACAAACACCAACACAGTGTTTACTGGGTAATGGCATCTGGGACATTGTTGTTCTCAACGCAGAAGGCAAGCAAACTGTCCTCCTGAGGCAAAGATGAGAAGTCTGGAGAGTAGGTGGTGGCCAGGACTCCCCTGTCCGCCCTCTACTCCCTGCATGTGAGGAGGTGCGCGTGGGGCCGTGTCCACCCTGGGACACGGCGGCCTCGCGATGCTGACTTGGAGTGTCACTTTCTGTGACCAGCTAGTGACGCTTTCACAAGACAGAAGAGAAGGAAGTAGTCAGGGAGGAACGCCAAGCATGTGTGTGTTAACGATCAGAGGTTTACGTTTTACGAAACATATTTTAATGGTGTTGTTAGGCTACTTTGTAGGACATGGAATTACCTGGCGTTGGGTAACTCGTGCTCTTTTGGAGTATGTGTTCTATGTTAGCAGTTCATTTTTGTGGTCAACAAATTGATAAAATATCCACAGAACACCCTAAATGTTGACTTGTGAGTTCTGTACCTAAAACTAAACATTCTGTGCTTTGAAATCCAGTGCTGTCCTCATGTAGTAAACACTATAAAAAAGTAAAATGTGATTAAAATGATATGTTTTTGTTTTTCTTTTATACAGTACACATTTTGGAACTTCATACCCAAGAATTTATTTGAACAATTCAGAAGAATAGCCAACTTTTATTTTCTTATCATATTTCTGGTACAGGTAAGGCCAGCTGTCTTTTTTTTTTTTTTATCACCTCAAGTGTAAAGTCTAAATAAGCAACACTTTATGCTCAGGAGATTAACTATGGTTTGCTAACGAGAAGGAGCAGGGACCTGGAGCCCTTCATCTCTTTCCTTCATGGACAAGTGTGTTGGTTCAGAGAGGCATCTAAGCTGAAACAGACATGTGAACAGTCTGCCTTGGGGTTGGTTCTGGCCTCCTTCCAGTCCTCGGGGAAATCAGGAGCCCCCTGATCTTTAGGGGAAACTGAGCAGGCACGCTAAGCGTTGTTGGATGGATCGATCCTCCTCCTAAATGCGCGTGGGGAGAGCGAGAAGAGAGAAAACCACAGTGGGGCCTGAGTGAGGGAGCAGGGATCTGATGTGTTTTAAGACTAGCAAATCTCATTTTCTCAATCATGCAAAATACAGCAGAAGGACTTTTAGAATGTCCCCAACATTAAGTTATGCAAATAATGTAATTGAAGTGTGGGACCAAAAGCAGAGCAGTGAATTAAAATAAAATGCACGCCACAGTCAGGCTTCCATCTTTTCCGCTGTTAGTGTGGTTTCCTTAAGCAGGTCCCTGAACTAGAGCAAACCACCCTCACTTCGCAGTAAATAGGGTGACTTACCCTCTACTCTGATTTATCTGTAGTGAGGGGATAAAGTGAGTTTAAAACAAGCGAAAGCAAATGTTTTTGTTGGTGTCATAGGCCAGCCAGTCTGTCCTCAGTCACTAGGATGTGCTTTGAGGGTGGCTTTATCCTTCTGCTTTAATTGCAGTTGATCATCGACACCCCCACGAGCCCCGTAACCAGTGGGCTTCCGCTGTTCTTCGTCATCACGGTCACGGCTATCAAACAGGTAAGACCGTCTGCGGACATCTTGTGATGTAATGTCGCCTTTTATCCAAAGCAAGATGATCGCTTTGCTTCAGCTAGTTCACAGGAAATTTAGCTAAGTTCTAGAAATTCATTTTGGTAATTGTCATGGATTGACACTTGAGCTAAAATAAGAGAGATCAGATAACGTAGCCCCTAGGGCGGCATCCCGTGAGTCTGAGGAGGAAGCCAAGGTTTTCATGTTCAGAACCAGCCAGAGATGGAATCGGTTTTCAGAAGAGTTTCTTAGCCTGTCCACACTCAGGACTGTCCGAACCGCAAGGGCCAGCTGTGCCCAGGGCCCGGGCTGTGGTTTCCTAAGCGAGCCTGTGGACTCCTGACTCATGGAGTGCCTCGGGCTCTTCTCCCCGGTCCCAGTCGCTGACAGGGATAAGGACGTGTCTCGGTCATGTCCGCTGTTCATCTGGCCGTCTCTGTGCTGTAGCCATCAGCTCTGTCTGGATCCAGAAAGTTCCCATCCCCTCGGAAGGAGGCCCTGTGCCCGCGCGCAGTCCCTGGCATCTCCACCCCAGCCCCTGCCAGCCGCCGGTCTGCCTCTGTCAGGGCGCCGTCTTCCTCCGTGTGGGCGCGGAGTGGCTCTCTGCTTTTGGTGTGCACTTCCTTGGTGACTAACGATATTGAGCATCTTTTCCCGTGCTTATTTGCCGTCTGTGTGTATTTCTTCAGAAACATGTCATCAAATTCTTCATCCATCTTAAAATTGGGTTTTTTGTCTTTTGATTGATGAGTTGCAAGAACTTCATTATATGTTCCAGAAACAAGTCCCTTATCTGCTGCAGGCTGTTGAACCTAATGATGTTTGCATTTCAGGGTTGATAGGTCGACCTTTCATTTGGGAGAGCTGGATAATTTGTAAAATGGCAGCCTCTAGTGACATTATTGATGATCCAATTCTTGCTGACAAAGCCATGCTTTCCTGGTGTTTGTCTTTAGATAAAAATAAAGAATACGAAACATGTATTTTACTTGAGAACAGCCACTGGATGACAGTGGTACGTCAGTACCGCAAAGTGATTTTCTCTAGATTGAGAAAAAACGTAGAACAGAATCAGGTTACCTTCTAGTATGTGTGCAAAGAGCACCTCTGGGCCGCCTTCTGCCAGCCCTGCTCAGCTTCAGCACGAGAATGTCTGTGCAAGTATTTTTTTTAATACAGAACGGTGAAGAGCATTTAAGGATGTGTCTTCATTTTAATTTGGGTTTTATATCTCACTCACCAGTAATCTGGAAATACAGACTTGAACAAAAATGATTTTACTTCATACCCATTAGATTGTCTTTTAAATGTAAAAGCCTGAAGAGCAACCAAAGATGATAATGTGGTCAAGCGCATGCACCTGCTGCTGATGGGAGCATGGTGGCGCCATCTTGGAAAACCATTTGGCAATAACTGATGGAGTGGAGGCCGTGAATGCAGTTAGTGTGTATTATATGCATCTCAGAACAGACCACAGAGATCCGACGATGTGTCCTGGGATGTTCATTGCAGGCCTTTTTGGGGAAGAAAAACTAGGGACAGATTGTTCTTCAGTGAGGCAATGGGCAGCACTTTTGTTGTGTGTGGGGGGTGGAGGAGGGTGCAGTGATTGAAATGAGTGAACCCCTGGCTTCCCACCCCTCCACCTGCCCCCACCCCTCTCCTCCTCACCTTTCCCGACCTCAGGACACCTCCTGCACTGGACAGCTCGGATGCCCTCAGCCCTCCCCTCCTCAGCCCTGTTCCCGGCGACCCCAGCCAACACATACAGGGGATCCGATTCCCTTCCTTGCAGCTCAGGAAGCCCCTTTGGGGAGCCTGGCATCTGCTAGTCCCAGATGTGCCTCGTCCCGCCTGGGCGCTAAACGCATCTGACCCCCTCTGTTCAAATCTCCAGCGACTTCAGTGAGTTGGGCAGTTGCCCCGAGCCCTCCCGGGCTGCCCACCCTGCCTGGCTTTCTGCATGCCCCACACTATCTTCAACCTTCCAAGCCGGCCTGGCCCTGGCCCTGGCCCCTGGCCCCACCCACGTGCGATCCTGCCCCCTCATGCCATTTACTGTGGTGTCAGCTCCTCCTTTCTGGGCAAGCGCTGAGCATCCCCTGGGGGTCGGCTCAGACCCTTCTCCTCTGAGCGCCCCCCCCCCACACATTTGCACGCATGTGCTGTGGGGCCTGTGACACACTCACTGGGTCAGGGAACCAGGTGAGGCTCACGCCTGGGCCTGCAGGAAGGGGAACGGGAGACCCCCACCCTGGTCCTCCTGCCTGAGTGAGGCCTCGGCCAGGGCGCTGGCAGTGAGCAACTAGGCGTGGCCATCCCAGTGGTCGAGCACAGACAGTAGACACGTGCCCCACGGGAGAATGTCCAGAAGCCTGTGAAGGTGCCAGGGGCTGTGAAGAAGTGGGTACCCACGGTCGTGGCCCATCCAGCCTGGTCCAGAGCGGCTGGCTGGCTCAGGGCTGAGGGCCCTCAGCGGCCTTCGGCTCCACCACATGGGCGTGTCTTCTCTCCCCTTTAGGGCTATGAGGACTGGCTTCGCCATAAGGCGGACAACGCCATGAACCAGTGCCCTGTGCATTTCATCCAGCACGGCAAGCTGGTTCGGAAGCAGAGCCGAAAGCTGAGGGTAAGCAACACTGGCGCATTTCTTCAGCCAAAACCAGGAACAGTTAAAAGCCAAAAAGCAGCAATGCAGCAGGGTTTTAATTTAGCCATACCTGTGCCTGGAATTGCTTCTTTACTGGATATAGTCCCGACTGCATCCCCAAACCCTTCTCACTAAAGCTAAGCACCTACCACTGTTTCCTTAACTTTAATTTTACTCATTTTAAGTTGTAATGAGCTTTCTTTTTTAGAGCAGTTTAATTCTGCAGACCCCATCAGGGTTGCCTGGGCTTGAGGAGATTGTTCCAACCAGTCAGGACAGAAGAAGCTCTAGGACGCTTTTAGAAAACTTGTTCTAGAACGAAAACTCTGAGATTAGGAACGGAAAGCTCACTGAAGGTTGTGTTTTCATTCCCGGTTGCAGTGAGCTGTGTGTGTAACTGACGCATCGGTATCTGCTTAAACGTTTGATTATGTCACTTACGTGGCTGGTTTTCACACCTGCACTAGCCATTGGGAAGCATCTGCGTGTGCCCCAGCCCGCGGTGTGGACGCGAAGGCTTGTCCCTGGGGAGTGTCAGCTGTGAGCCCAGGGATGGAGCCCGGCTGGGCCCTCCTGCCTCCTCCTGATGCCCGGCTGCGTATCACCTCTGAAGCCCCTGATCCCCCCACCCTGTGCCCATCCCCCACCCTGTGCCCATGCCCCACCCCCACCCCGTGCCCATCCCCCACCCCGTGCCCATGCCCCACCCCGTGCCCATGCCCCACCCTGTGCCCATGCCCCACCCCCACCCCGTGCCCATCCCCTCTCCCTATACCCGCACTTCCCCTCCCTCTCCACCCCATCCCCCCTACCCCACCCAACCAGAACCCGCCCGAAGGCCTGCTCACATGTCACCAGCACGTGGCCATATTTGTGAACCTATTCCAACATGTATCATACACACTATTCTATGTATTTTTAAGATTTTAAGCAACATTTTCTTTGTTTTTGTTTTTTTCAAGTTTTTTTTTAAAGTAATCTCTATGCCCAACACGGGACTTGAACTCACAACCCTGAGATCAAGGGTCTCATGCTCCACCAACTGAGCCAGCCAGGTGCTCCTGCATCTTCTTTATTTTGTAAGTTTTCCTGACCAGGTGTTTTAGGACTTCTGACTGAGCTCCCCTCACTTTACCTGGACTGGTGATGATTTCTTGGCCGTCACGGGGTCTGGAACGGAATGCTGGTGGGGCCCTGTGCACATATTAACAGACTAATTCAGACCCTAGGCCCTTCATGTACTTCCCCTTAATGACCGTAGTTCCTTGGCAAAGCCTTCTATACTTTTAATAAACAGACCTAAATAGCATCAACCAGGAGAAAATTGCATTTTTAATGCCTTGATCTCCTTTGGGAAATGTCTGTTCTGTAGCTGGCCAGTTGGAGCCGAGAGGGCTCTGCATGGACAGCGTGAGACAGGGCCAGGCCAGCAGAGGTGCCCGAGGCCATTCAGGAAGAGTCTCCAGTGGTCCGTCACTAAGATCACGTTATCTCAAGACCGTCACGGCGTAAATGGAATCACATAGGCTGCATTTGGGGACTGGTCCTCCACTCAGTCCATTCCTCTGAGTCCCATCCCCTCCTGTGCTTCAGGAACCCCTACCCCCCACGTCACAGCTGTTCACACCTGCCAGTTGAAGGGATTTTCTAGATCGACACCTTCCTGCAGGAATAATTCCCACTCAGACTCATTAACAAATACTTGAACTTGTCCGGCTTGGGCTCAGTCAAGGATAATCGGGTTATGGGAGTTTGTCTATGTTTTCAGTGCAGAATATTCCATCATAATACGCTTTGATGCTCCGTGGGTCTAAAGTTGGTCCATTGAGACCCTCACCTGGTCTTTCCATAGTTTGGGCAGAATCCCGGCACACAGTCCTTCCCTAGAGTGCCTCCCCATCCATACCTCTGCCTGCAGACACTGAGGCCCCTGCACCACAGGGGCCGCCACACCGAGGCTGTCTGTCTGTCCTGCAGGTCGGGGACATCGTCATGGTCAAGGAGGACGAGACCTTCCCCTGTGACTTGATCTTCCTCTCCAGCAGCCGCGGGGACGGAACCTGCCACGTGACCACTGCCAGCTTAGATGGAGAGTCCAGTCACAAAGTACCGTGCCTTTCATTTGGGGCCCTGCACAGGGCACTGCACCAGCCACGCTGTGTGGCCAGCCGCTGCAGCACCGTGGTTGCAAACCCAGTGTTCCCAGGGGTTACGGAGAAACCGGGGGAGCTGGGCCGGCCACACGGCTCCTCACTTTGCTTCTCCCCACATCCCGCCGTTGCCTGGCCCCCCCCTCAGGGTCCATAGCCACCAACCACTCTGGTTAACAGAAGTGACTTCATGTTCTTAGCTGTGTCACTGAGTGGAGGGACCAGGATGCAGGGAGTAGATTGTGGGAATTTGGAAATTTTTCATTTTACTGGTCAAAATTAGTGTCTTCACTAGATGGAATTATGTGAAAAGTCACACGAGAGTCTAGATTTTTGAGGACTATCACTTTGAGTGTCCTTTTGTTCAAATATCTTAATAAGGATTTTCTGAACTTAGAATTAATTTCTTAGAATGGAATTCTGTACTGCCACTTGGTGCTACAAAACTTTAACAATCGCAAAAGAATAGAATATATCACTATTTAAAGATTTCATTACTTTTAAAACAATGGGAGCCTCCAAGGAGTTTAAGAAATTGGTGAGCATGGCTCAGTGGACCCAACCATGTCTGAGGCATTGGTCAATGGCAATTAATGGTGGGATTTCGATGGTGGGAAAGAGATATTTTCTTTCTTTTATGGATAATTCATATCATTGTATAAACCCTGTGGGACTTTTGAGGCACCTTTCCTATGTAGGCGTCCATCGCAAGAGGGCTAACATTCTGGCACAATCGATACTGTTTGTGGGGGGTGCAAGCCCCTGGGAGAGCCAGGTGACTGTGGTGTCAGGTGTCTGAGTGTGGGGATCACGTTCCCATGTCCCTGACACCCGCTGAGCCACGTGGACCTTGGCTGTTGGCACCGGGTGGCCCCTCGTGCCCATCCTGCAGGAGGGCTGCCCCAGCATGGCTAGCACCTTTCGTGCGGTTGTGCTCAGTGCCCTGTGTGCTCTCTGACTTCATATCTGCACATTTGACCAGGGCCTGGGTGCTGGAGTTACTGAGCTCTTCCTGTAAAAGACACTGGGGCTCCCGCACTCGTCACAGTCACAGCCCGTATGACCTTGGGCAGGCATTTTTAACCTTTGCAGTTTTCAGACAGACCTGTCAGGGGCTCTTGTAGGATGTACTTAGAAAAATTCCCGACGTCCCAGGTGCACAGTAGGGCCCCCAGCGAGTTCTAAAAGCCGCTGCTGCTGTGATTTATCTCCCGCCTGTTTTGACCTGTGGCGCCCTTTCCTGCCCAGCACCTGATTGCCGGGAAGATGAGCGGACATTCAGAGATGCGCTGTCTCCACAGGCTCTCACGCTCGGGCTCCCAGCCCACCTGTTCCCGTTGGTGATGCCGTCGGGCCGGTGCATCTGCACTGCCTGAGTCATGTTAGAAATGCTGTTCTCGGGCCCCCCAGACACACTGCATCGGAAACTGGGGGCCGGCCGGGCAGTCGATGTCCCGCGAGCCCACCAGGGTCTGAGGCGCGCTTAGGTTTGCGGGGCCGTTGGTGGATGCTGAGCGCGTGGCCATGCAGGGAGAGCGCCAGGCCCGAGCAGTTTGCGATGCCAGGGACAGCCCCTGTGCACACAGTAGGCAGCATATGAGTAAGAGGAAAATTGACTCCTAGATTTGTTTCCTGACGGGTAGCCATCACAGGGACAGATGGAGATGTCCCGTTTTGAAGAAGCTCTCTCACGGCTTGAGGGCAGTGGGCTAGTGTGCCAGTGGCGCCTTGTGCTTCTGTAACTTGTTAACATCCCCACACCCTAGTCTGCGTTTACTGGTACATGACTTCCATGTTCATAGTTCTCTCTGACACGGCACGGAGGCTCCGGACTCGGGCTTAGTTACAGGCACAGCAGACGCTGGTACAGGCACAGCATCCCTTGTTCGGTTGTGAATTTATTGTTCTTGTCGATCCGCAGACCCACTATGCCGTTCAGGACACAAAGGGGTTTCATACGGAAGAAGATATAGACGGCTTACACGCCACGGTTGAGTGTGAGCAGCCCCAGCCCGACCTGTACAAGTAAGTCCGGGCGGCATTCCCTGGCGTCACTGCTCCCCCCACCCAGCTGCTAGTCTGCTCTCCACCCCGCCCATCTGGAAAGCATGTACATCACTGCTTAAAAATTAAGACCAAGCCAGAAATAAAACAGTTCACTTAATATTCTCATAGTTCAGCAACATTAAAATCTGTAGCTATTTGTGCAAATATTTGGACTGGCTTAACGAAACTAAGTTTATTGAAGAAAAAGTGATTTTCTGTAATTTGAGGAACTAGTTTTAAGGAAAATCCTTGGAGTCATGGGCTAATAAGGACAGAAAGTAAAAGAAGAAATGGGGAGGAAGCCAATGAGCTTTTGAGCAGGAACGCAGCCCTGGAGCAGAGCGGGCTCCCGCCCTGGAAGCTGCAGACGGGTGCAGACGGTGGGTGGCCAGCCCGCCTCCTGCCCCAGCTGCGCGGCACTGATCTGACTTCTTGTTGCCAGGTTCGTCGGCCGCATCAACATCTACAACGATCGGAACGACCCTGTGGTGAGGTGAGGACAGCGGCGCTGTTGTCATCCATGCTGTCAGATTACAAATTCTGTTTGTAATCTTTGTTGCTGCTCCGTTGGGTTTGGAAAGTAGAATTCTGCTTTAGCAAAGGTCCAGGTCCTGCTTCCGCTGTCTTCTCTGGTTTCTCTTGTGAGTATAGCTGTTGGTGCCAACAAGCTGACGGCGCTCATGGGAAGCAGTGTTAGGAACCCATCTGACAGTGAGCCACTGCCCCCTGAGAAATGCCCTTCAGCCTTTATGGATGAGGTTCTGCTGTGAAGCTGAGCCGTTTCTGACTTGAGGCCATTTGACTGGAGTGTATCATCTACTCGAGATCATCACTGGGGCACTGGTTCTAGATTCTCTCTAGATTTAAGGGGATGTGTCTCCTCTAGGGACCGTGTAGGTGGCAGGTGGCTGTGCTCACCTGCTTCATCATAGCAGTCTGGGATCCGTCACACCCACAGATTGTGACAAGGACCCGCACCCACAAGGTGGGCAGCGCCCCGGAACCAGCTGGTGCCAGACGCATGTGGTCCGCTCTCATCCAGCACTGGTTCTCTGCGTCCCCAGGCCTGTGGGTGTGTCGTCTGGACATAGTTTCCAGGTCTAGTGGGTCTTTGCTGTCGAGGTAATCAAGATGGACAGGGTAGGAAGTTGACTTGGAGTAGGATTTGGAGCTGATGTTTTCTGTAACCCCTGCCTCTCCTGTGTTGGAGAAATCATTTTTCTTTCCACTTAAGCCGTCTCCACATTGTCGATGTCCTGGTGTTACCTTGTGGGTCAAGGAAAACGGTTGCCTAGAAATAGAAATAATCTCGGTAGGAGATAGATGGTAATAAATGTAAGACCCTGGGGCCCCTCTTGAAATTGTGTGTTTCGTGGAAATGGTTTGTGTGCTTCATGAGTCATGACCAAGCTCCATCAGCACGTTCACGGTGCTTCTGAGAGGTTGTGGAGGCACAGTCGTGGTCTTCCCGAAACAGATGCTAGTCTACAGGATGTTCCTAGTTTCTGTGCAGAAACAACCTGCATTTCTGTGTCTCGTGAGAAGTACTGCTGGAAGATGAAGTAGATTTGGATTTACTCAGAGTGCCGCTGGGATGAATCAGAAGAAATGAACGCTGTTGGCTTTTCCTGCTTCACGTTCAGACAAAGTTTAATGCTGAGTAGCTTGGGAAGGTCATAACTAATATATTTCACATGTTGATACTAATTCTTGCTTTGCTCTTTAAGTACTCACTATTCAGCAGACTTTTAATATTTGGGTATTACAGGTGTTTATAAATTTGCGATGTGAACGGTGATGAATGATATATCCCAGTTCTTCATCCATTCAGAGTGGAACTTCTTTGTCCTCCTGTCCAAACTAGAAGCAAAGTACTTTTTAAAATTATTTTTTGACCTCCCAAAGACACTTTTAAAAGGGCCATTTGTTTTCATAAGCACGTTCAACAGGCATTGTAAGCATGCCACTTGCAAAGGCTGACAGTCCTTGTAAGAGGACCAGACAGCGAGTGTGCAGCCCTGGAGCGTCTGTGGCAGTCAGGCCCTGCATGAGAGCCAAGACCATGGAGCTGCCCTGGGCAGACGCGCCAGGTCAGGTATCCTCTGGGCAGCAGCCTCCTGCCCTCGTCCTCAGCCGGATTTGGCCCTGAGCTGCGACAGCTAACTAGACGGAGCACGCCTAAGTCCGTGGCGTTCAGTAGGCTCTGCGCTTACTATGGTGATGCGACGTTTCGTGCACTGAAAAATCAAGAGCACATGTCCCTTCACCCTGCAAACGAAATCAGTAGAATGCTGACAGCAACAACATTGCAGAGTCGCGTTCTGCTTCTTACTCTCTTCTAATCCCAGGAAATGAGAAGCAATGAGGAATCCACCAACAGGGGAGTCCCGAGAACACGAACCCCTAAAGGCAGAGGCGCGGCCTGTTGCTCACTGTTGAGTCTTGAGTGCTTAGGGCCTGCTTGCTCTTCGTGAGTGGTCTTTAACTTCCTTGGTTGTTGCTTCCCCGAAGTAGCAGGTGCAGAGGAGGCTCCAGATTTGGAGGCCGCCTGCACGCAGAGGGTCCTTGTGGGTTTGACTGCCGTGTGGATGAATGCACACAGTGTTCCCATGTTTGAAAGTAAGACCGGATCTCACAAGACTCGTGGAGTCTCCCTGAGGATGTGGTGGGAACAGCTGAACCCTCTTGAGTCACAGACACCACCTTCTCAGAAATTTGGGGCCTTTCAGTTGGTCTGGGTGGGCTGGGAGCCCGCATTCCTGACAAGGCCCCGCCAGAGAGCGGGCACCACGAAGAGCCACCTGCCAGGTCTTTCTGCACAGCAGGTCTTACCTCCCAGGTTGGAGGCCACACTCTCACATGGAGCCAGGCTGACTTTCATAAACCAAATATAAGCTACTCCACGTTTAAATGATTTCCTCTTGAAACCAAGTCTGTTAGGCACAGGCCTCGGTTTCCCATCCTGGAGCACCTTCTTCTGTCCGCCCCCTTGCCCTACTCTGCTGCTCCTATCTTTGCAGGCCCCTGGGGTCGGAGAACTTGCTTCTCAGAGGAGCCACGCTGAAGAACACCGAGAAGATCTTTGGTTAGTGTCTCAGTTAGTGAATTATTACTAACAGCTTCTAAAATTAAGGGTGCATTGAGCAGTTAAAGTCCGTAGTGCTGCTGTGAACGCATCTCGCCGTGCTCCGAGTTGGGCTCTGTGGCAGGGGTCATCAGCCTAAGAAAACCTGTCCTGGTGGATCGCCACCCCCCACGAGGCAGTGGTGTTTGAGGGTCCTTGCATATTGAGTGTCTATAGTTTCTGACTCAAAAACATAAATTTATGTCCATGAGAGAACTCACACAACATAGTTCCGCAGGAGATTTCTTTTAAAGGCTGCATTTCTCTGGTGGTATCTCCCGTCTCTATGGGTTATTTTTGTCTTTTAATTGAGACAACTTAAAAATATGCATGTGTGCCCTGTTTCAGAAAACCCAATATAGTAAAATCAGATTAGATTTTCAAGAAAAAGAGATTAATCTCTGCAGGAAAAAAAAAGTATTTCTTTAGTCTGAAGGGTCCTGTTGTGGGACTCTTTTTATGAACATCTAGTTTGTCTAATGAAATTTAAAATATGATTTGTTTTGTCCACAATTCAGTTTTACTGTTGCTGTGTGTGACCTCCTATGTGAAGGCGAGATCCGCCTGTGTTATTGTTCTGATGTTGACTTTCCTGCTTTACAGGTGTTGCTATTTACACGGGCATGGAAACCAAGATGGCATTAAATTATCAGTCGAAATCCCAGAAACGATCTGCTGTAGAAAAGTGAGTCTCGGGACCCCTTGGAAGTGCGTAAAGCTCCATGACCTAAAACCATCATGAGCCCCTATAGACATGAAAGCATTTTCCTTCTGGCTCGATTAGTAATTCCGTTGTGGTCTCTAGGGAGCTGGTCACACTGGGTGTTAGACAGTCTTGTTCTGCGGGGACACAAGTGACCACACACCTTCGGCCCACGTCTGCAGGCTCCCTCGTGTGGATGGCCAAAGTCCTGGCAGCTCCTCTCACCGATTCAGGAAAACGTCAAAATTGGGTCACTTTCAGCTTTGGGTTGTTTCCTGAGGAAAGCATGAACAGAGAAAACAGTGTTATTTTCATGCAATGGTAAAATCCTTACGATGACAAACCAAGTATAGAGTTGAACTTGTGAGAAAACGTGGCCCAGAATTTTGTCTTCTTTGCCTTTTGTTCATGTGTATTGAAGTGGTTATAAATTACTTAATTCAGAGCTATGCAGGACTTGGGGATCTTTGGGAAGACTGTAAGGGTCACTTCTGCCTGCTCTCGGCAAGTTGGTCTCAGCGTGATCATGGGTCTCTCTGTCCATTGACGGCTGTACCAGATGTGAAAATGGAGATTTGGCTCTCAATACGCAAGAATGATTTGTTTCTAGATGTCTACACTGATGAATAGGTTTCAGAAATAGATACTGGAAAATGAAGCCTTCTTCACAAGATCCACTAAGACATTGGCCAGGGATTCAGTATTTTTCCAGTTCAGAGGGCATCTCCCTCCCTCCTTCCCTGGTGGTAATCTCTAAATTTGGCCCTCCCTGGCTGACACTTCATGGCAGAAGACTTGACTTCTGGATGTCCTTAGTCATAGACTCCCAGACCACGTGGTCAGCAGCGTGGCTGCGTGCACCACTCTTCGGTTTTCAAAACCTTCCCTGTGGCCCCTAGAAGCACACGCCTGTGGTCACGGGAGGAACTCAGATACATGCGAGCTTCTGTTCTCATTCTTACTGTGCCAGCAGATGGCGGGGGGCTCCTTTAAAACATGTTGCTCTGCGTCTTCGCGGTACGTTTGTCTTGGCGGGTGAGAAAGGTTCTTTAGCAAGCAATCACTAAGTATTGTTGCTGTCTTGTGTTTTAGATCCATGAACGTGTTCCTCATTGTGTACCTCTGCATTCTGATCAGTAAAGCGCTGATAAACACCATCCTCAAGTACGTGTGGCAGAGCGAACCGTTCCGAGACGAGCCGTGGTATAATCAGAAAACTGAGTCAGAAAGACAGAGGAACCTGGTACGGAACATGCCCCCCTTTGCAGTGATCAGAAACACCCTGTCGGCCATTGTTACGAAAACGTGGCAGGAGAATGTGAGGTTTTGACTGACGACATCTTTGTAATAGAGATTCGGAAGGTATAGCCATTGCCCCCTTACCCTGGTTGCTGCTGTCTTATTTGGGTATTTGAGTGTACGGTCTGGAAAGGGATTGGCTCCCACAGTAAGTTCAGGAGGGGTGCAGCATGAATGCCTCTAGAACCCAGCACAGTGTCCTGTCTTGAGAGAGTGCCTGTACTTGTAAATAGCACCCGTGCGATCCGAGCAGAGCTCTGAGATGCTGGCGAGGGGGTGCAGGAAGTCACGCGGCGCTCTCTCAGTTCCTCAGGGCGTTCACGGACTTCCTGGCCTTCATGGTCCTTTTCAACTACATCATTCCTGTGTCCATGTACGTCACGGTGGAGATGCAGAAGTTCCTGGGCTCGTATTTCATCACCTGGGATGAAGAAATGTTTGACGAGGACACAGGGGAGGGGCCCCTGGTCAACACCTCGGATTTAAATGAAGAATTAGGGCAGGTCAGTACGTGCGGCGCCCTCTTCCCGGCTTTGCGGCTGAGCGCGTCCCTCTGTGTCCCCTTCCCAGGCGCGTGGATTCTGAGTGATCCCTGTCACGGGGGCACATTATCCGGGTGGTCCAGTGAAAAGTTTTCCACTTCAGTTCACCCCTAGAGATGCATATCCCACAACTCATGAAACACAACAGCACGTTGGCTTTTTAAACTTTATTTATATGACAGTTGATAGTGCTTTTCTATACACAGTTTATGCAGCATCAGCTGCGTTAGCTGGTTGCTACAAGCTCACCCATGGCCTCGTGTAAGTGGTGCTCATTCTGGGTTTTAACGCTGTAAATTGGGTGAGTCTCTACTTTACAAGCATTGCACTCAGCTTTTACGCCAGATGTCCTTCTCTGAACTCAGAGTGAGCAGTTTTCCTTGATTTAAAAATGAGCAAAGTGAGACCTCAGCGTTCCAGTGGCTTGGTGTATCGCAGACCTCAGACACCTCATTGCAGCCCTGCTGTTTGCTGACATTGGTGGCCGAGCTCTGTGCACCTGAGTGTCTTAATCTATAAAATGGGCGTGGTTCCGTATACCTGCCCTGCCACAGTCCTGTGCTGATCGGGGCCTCAGAGCTGTGGTGTGCACTAGGCTGCCTGGATGAGGGGCAGAGCCTATGCGTGCCTGTGCACTAGACCCAGACCTCAGCTGCTTCTTCCCTGGGACACCAGCTCTGGAAAGGCCCGCCACTCTGGCCCTGACGCTTTCCTAAAGAGCATTTGGTAAACGGTAGTTCACTCATTTAAAAAAAAAAAAAAAAAAGTAAAATTTGGGGGAGTAGTTTTGCAAACAGGGCCATTTTAAAGATTTTATTTATTTGAGAGAGAGAATGTGCACACAACAGGGAGTGGAGGGGCAGAGGGAGAGAACCTCCAGCAGACGCCTCACTGAGCATGGAGCCTGACGTGGGGTTCAACCTCACGACCTTGAGATCATGACCTCAGGTGAAATCAAGAATTGGATGCTTAACTGACCGCGCCACCCAAGCACCCCACAAACAGGGCCATTTTAGCCTGGCAGCTGAAATCCGCCCCAGAGAGGCAGTCTGTAAATAGACGCTCAGACTTAGCTGGGGACCCCCTGCCTTCACCCCCTTGTGTCACAGGTACTTGTTACCAAGAGAGAACTTACTTACTGATGAGCGTGGGTTTCAGGGCGTCCCTCCAGCACATGCTGCTCTGCAGGCTATGGTCTGTTCCCAGACGGCCGCACGGAAACCCTGACTCGGTCACCGGCGCTAGAATAGCTTTATATCTGCATAGTTCACATCCTTGGCAACAATACACAGTTCATGCTGTGTCTTCCTGAGAAATTCTTAGAGGAAAGCATCTTTCTGTAACAAGAAAAGTGTGGAGCAGTGGTTAGTACAGTGAATTTGACTCAAATTATCTTGTAACACTGGCATTCTGGAGGTGTGTGGAAAGTTGTTTCAGAAGACGGGGCCTCCAGGGCGCCTGGGTGGCTCAGTCGGTGAAGCGTCTGCCTTCGGCTCAGGTCATGATCTCGGGGTCCTGGGATCGAACCCCATGTCAGGCTCCCTGCTCAGTGGGGAGTCTGCTTCTCCCTCTCCCTCTGACCCTCCCCCTACTTCTGCACTCGTGTTCTCTCTCTCTCAAATAAATAAAATCTTAAAAAAAAAAAAAAAAGATGGGGCCTCCCGAGATGTTCATTATTATTGTTGAACCACACTCTGAAAAAAGTCAGGTGGCGGTTACTTCAAAAACCATAGCCACCGTGCCAGGGACCTGTCACACGCAGGCTCCCTTCCTGCTCCTAACTGTCCAGAGCACAGGGAGAGGTTCAGTGGTGTTTTGGGCAAGCGTTTGGAGGCAGGTCATTTGCTGTGTCCTCCCAGCTTACTTGTAAAACCAGGCGCCCAGGGAAAAGGCATTTTCTGCAGAGGGATTAAGACAAAAGAGAACATTTTGCTGAGACTAAGTGAAGAAGGCAGACCGTGAAACACTTGGCCGGTGTGTCTCCTCTGCTTCCTGCGCTCCTGCACTTTGGCCCTTACACTTTGCCTCCCGTGCGTGTGCCGGGGGCAGCGAGCAGGTCTCAGCCGGTGGGGACACCCTCCCACTGTTCTGTCGTCCAGAATTCCGCTGTTACTCCTGATGCACACAGAACCAGAATCGGGCCCAGTGCAGAGCTTAACACTGGGTATGGTTTTCGGCCTGAAATCTGTTTTGCCCTTTTGCTGGAGTTCTGATTCTTGTGTCTTAAACGGTACTGTGAACTTTGACCTCCCAGACCTTACAGAGGAAGTTCAGGTGTATCCTCCCTGTGTCCTTGATTTTCTCGTTAGAGAGGATTCAGGACTCCCCCCGCCCCGAGCCTCTCTTTCCGAGAAGCGGCAGACCAGCTCCATGCAGTGCTTCCATCCGCAGACTGAGAGACAACAGGAAAACCATCGTTTCCTGGGGAGAGCGAAGCCCTCGCCTACACCTCCTGCACGGCTGGATCGGGACCGCTCAGCCCTGGCAGACGCTGGAGGAGGCTGGGGAGCTGGCCTGCGTGCGGTTCCGCCTGCCCCAGCAGTGTGGGGGGGCCGCCCGGAGAGGCCCCTTCCCGTGGGGAATGTTGATGTTAGGAAGCGAGGCTGCGCTGGGGTCTGATTTGGCGAGTGGCTCCTTCTCTGAGAGGAGGTCATGCAGCCCTGGCCAGCCCCACGCAGCGGCACCGTGTGTCCGCAGGTCGAGTACATCTTCACGGACAAAACTGGCACGCTCACGGAGAACAACATGGAGTTCAAGGAGTGCTGCATCGAGGGCCACGTGTACGTGCCACACGCCGTGTGCAACGGGCAGGTGCTCCCCGGTACCTCTGGCATCGACATGATCGACTCCTCCCCGGGCGCCGGCGCCAGGGTAGGTGGCCACGCCCCCCGTACACACACATGCATACACAGACGCATGTACACACAGGCACACGTGCACACATGCCCAAGTCCTGTGGCTCCGGACCTCAGCATCTCCAGGAGGTGCTCTGACCCCTCACCATGGTCACATGGTCAGTGAGAAGATCATTCCCAAAACCTTGGTGACCGCAGAGCCCTGTGCAAGGTCCCCTGGGGACGCAGGGCAGCTCACCTTAGCAGGCAATGCAGTGATATCTCCTAGAGACCAAGGGCACCGTATCCCCTGCCACGTCTGCCTCAGACGGTTTCCACGTGGAAACTGCTCTTTCGGGGCAGTCTCAGAGGAAGGGCCCGTGGTCTGTGGCCCACCTGGGCCTCGGCCACACCCCAGCACCCCTGGGAAGGCGGTCAGGGCTCCCCCAGGGCATCCAGGCTCCCGGATGCCGAGTTCACCTCCTCTGACCTTGAACCGGTGTCCTCCCCTCCCCTACTGAGAAGTGCTAGAGAATGAAGAGAAGCCACGCTTCCACTCCTCCCCGTAAGCACCAGACCCGAGACTAATCCATGGCTCCTGAGCCCCACAAGTGGCACGTGCTGTTTTATTGTTCCCTGTCTTCTGCGTGTTTTCTGTGTACTTGAAGACGATATGGCATAGATTTGGGGGGGATTTGTGCCATGCTTGTACAGGAGCGAGAAGAGCTGTTTTTCCGGGCCCTGTGTCTGTGCCACACCATCCAGGTGAAGGATGACGATGACGTGGACGGCCCGAGGAAGTCACCAGACTCGGGGAAATCCTGTGTGTACATCTCGTCTTCTCCCGACGAGGTGGCCCTCGTCGAGGGTGTCCAGAGGTAGGTCTCTGGGCAGGTCTGGCTCGCGGGGGCCGTGCCGACGCGGCCTTCCCTGACTGTGGGCCGGTCCTGGAGCGTCCGGGGGTGGCCCCTGTGCCCGGGACCCTTGCTGCGGGGTGGGCGGGCAGGTGGAGCCTTCGTGCCCCGTGTTCTCCACCTCCTGCTGGCGGGCGAGGGTCCCTCCCGCTCACAGCCTGCCACCGGCGTGAGGAGCGGCCGTTAACACTGCCGGGATCCGTCACTGTCTTTTCAGCTTCGTTATTTTCCATAATCCCGTCTTCTGTATCACCTGTTCCTTCTTTTGCTTCTTCACCCTCGCTGTGATTACATCCAGTCGCTTCTGCTTCTCAGTTACAGCATTTTTTATTTCGGTCTGACTGGTTTTTAGGTCTTTTATCTCTGCAGACAGGGTTTCTCTGTGTCCTCTGTGCTTTTTCCAAGCCCAGCATTCTTAGGACTGTTGTTCTAAATTCTTGTTCAGGCGCGTTGCTTATGTCTGTTCGGAGTAAATCCCTGGCTATGGATTTTCTTTATCATAGTCTTAAATGGGTGGTTCTCCTCACTTCTGTTAAAGATGCAGACAATCTTAGATGCACTTTACGGCAAGTTGTCTTTGTCCGTCCTAACGAGCGCTCAGAAGTGCACCACATATCAGAAGTTAGGACGGGCTGTGCCTGCCAGCCGTGGTAGACTCACCTCCAGGAAGCCTGCCAGCTCGAGCTGGGGCGAGTGGACACCCTAACCCTACAGTCCCATGGCCCCCTTGCATCATTGTGGCCACAGCTGTGTGGGGCGGACACGTCCACCTCCCCATCTCTGAGCTCCTGGCGTCCAGGAGCCATGCCCTTGTCTCTGCACCACAACACCGGGTGTGCTGGTGGAGGAGCAGGGGTTACGTGGTCCACGCTCTGCGGACGTTTGTTGACTGGCTGCTGGCTCTGGATCATGGTTCCCTTATCAGTACAATGAGAAGGTTGTCCTGGAGACTGACAGTCTCTCCGGGTCCTTGTAATTGTGGCATGGCGACCCTGGCTAAGAGCCCCACTGCTCAGTAAGCAAGAAGGGGTCCCTACAGGGGCCAGTCCACACACCCGCCCTTGTCCTTCTGGAACCCGCTGACGCTTCCCAGCCCGAAGGCGGGATAGGTCAGAAATTCTGTTCACTCTGGGAGAGTTTCTTGAGACGGTGAATAAACCACTATTTTAATTTCCTTAGTGTGTAATTCAGTTCGCAACCTCTGTTTCACCACAGTTATTTTTCTTGACAAGAAAGCTTTCCCCAGACTTAAATAACGTCTGAAGGAGGAGTGTCAGAACTAGAAATCGAGCTCTGACTTGCCCTCCTCTTTGCAGACTTGGCTTCACGTACCTGCGGCTGAAGGACAACTACATGGAGATCTTAAATAGGGAGAACGATGTGGAAAGGTGAGCGCACTGCGCGTTTATGCCAGGTGGGAAGACTCAGGCTCACTGTGGGCTTCGTGGGGAAACCCCGGTTCCCTGTGCCACTCGCACACCTTCCTCCCCTTCCTCTGTGACGGCCCCGGAGCGTCGCCCGCAGGCTGGGCGGTCAGAGTGGCGGCTGGCCAGGTGGTGTGGCGCCACCGGGAGCGCTCGCTCGGAGCCGTCCCAGATGAGGCTCTAGGCGTCCCTGCAGCGTCTGGGCTGTATGACGCTGAGCGGCCCCACGACGCCACACTCCCCTGTCTCCAGACGCCCTGCAGTCAGTCTGAGCCACTCTGATGCCCATGGCTCCCATTCTGTCTCCAGGAACCACATGTGTTCGGTGTCGTGACCGTGTCTGTCAGAGACGGCTGGTCCCAGAGACGGAGGGCATATCTTGAGTCTTGGCTCGGAGCTCCGTCTTTCCTTTCTAAATAAACTTGTGATAACGGGTACAGGCAAAGACAGGTGGCAGAGAACATAAGGCTTCGTGTTTGTGGCCGCAAAAACCCTTGGATTTTAACGTTTCCTTAAGAAACGTGAACTCCTGCGTAAGCAGGAGCGGTGAGCCCCAACTGGAACTGGCTGCTGGTCCTAGGTCGGCGCAATGGCACTGTCCCTGGGGCGCTGGCAGCTCGGGGAGCTGAGCGACCACGTGCGGAGGGCAGACCCCTGCCTGCTGTCGGGCTCCCAGCTCCACCCGAGGCGACGGGCTCCCGTGGAGGGGAGGACGCCCTCGGGGTGCTGCCCAGCGGGGCACGGGCCCTCCTCCAGCTTGCAAGCTGGCCGGCACCGTGAGGCTCACCGCCCCCAGAGCCGCAGCTGGGGTCTCTGGACCCCGAGGAGTTCCCAGAGGCATGTGTCCGGGGTGGCTGAGCTACTGTCAGTATTTCAACTGCCAGCAGAGATCACGGTCTTCTGATAACGACCATACAAGCTGACTGCATATCGGTTTTCTTCACTTAAATGATTTTTATTTTTTTTTAAGATTTTTATTTATTTATTTGTCAGAGAGAGAGAGAGAGAGAGAGCACAAGCAGGGGCAGCAGTAGAGGGAGAGGGAGAAGCAGGCTCCTCGCTGAGCAGGGAGCCCGATGTGGGGCTCGATCCCAGGACCCTGGGATCACGACCTGAGCCGAAGGCAGACGCTTAACTGAGCCACCCAGGCATCCCTTAAATGATTTTTATGAACTTCAAGGACACTGGTGTATTGCCAGGATTGCCAGCTCTGATAGGCCTGTGAGTCCGTGTTCAGAACTCAGGGACGTGAACGTGCCGTTGGTGTGGTGGACAGATTCCCAGGGCACCTTGGGCCGGGGGTGAGCCCGCGGGAACCTGGCCTCAGCCTCCCCCTCCTCCCAGCCGCCAGGAGCACACTCACCCGTGCCGTGCATCCCGACGGGGCGGGTGTGAGGACAGGGCACAGGACACCCCAGACGCTCTGCCCCGGGAAGCGCTGTCCTTCCCCAGTTCCAGGACTTCAAGAGCCAGATAGGTAATAAAAGCAATTTTTGATCTCTTTTTCAGGTTTGAATTGCTGGAAATTTTGAGTTTTGACTCAGTAAGAAGGAGAATGAGTGTGATTGTAAAATCTGCTACAGGTAGGAATATCTTTTTCCTTTGATTTTTTGAATTATACGTTGTGGTTTCATTCTCATGCTTGCATTCTATAGGAGCTTTAGGATCTAACTATTCGTTCTCTGTAGAAAAAAAAATGAGATGAGCCCACCGCAGGTCACAGGGCTCCTCAGCATCGTACCTGGCACAGGTGTGGGTCACAGGGCTCCTCAGCATCGTACCTGGCGCAGGTGTGGGTCACAGGGCTCCTCAGC
>NW_027397141.1:3788238-3867799 GCF_003265705.2 Callorhinus ursinus
GTACCTGGCGCAGGTGTGGGTCACAGGGCTCCTCAGCATCGTACCTGCCGCAGGTACAGCCCCTGTGGATCCCGCTTGACTGGCAGGTCCTGCAGGGTCTCCCCTCCCTCCCTGCAGCCACCACACACAGCAGCCTAACGTCACCCACCTGCAACCTTCCAGTCTCCTGCCACCACGTCCATCCTAAAGATCCTGCTGGTGCCCTGAGGCACCTGTTGTGTCAGGCAGACTCTTCTCCGGTGTCTAACACTGATTCCCTGAGCTGCCTTCCCAGCTTTCCACCCCAGGACAACCCCAAATGTGCATGTTTCTACCCGGAGCCCTCTCCTTGGTGGGATTTTTCCACCTGGAGTCCCTCTGCCTGGAGGGATGTTTCCACCCGGAGGCCTCTACCTGGAAGGACTTTTCCATCTGGAAGGACTTTTCCACCTGGAGGCCTCTACCTGTTGGGCATTTCCATCTGGAGGCCCTTTTCCTGTTGGGATGGTTCCACCCGGAGGCCTCTACCTGGAAGGACTTTTCCACCCAGAGACCCTCTACCTGGTGGGACTTTTCCACCTGGAGGCCCTCTGCCTGGTGGGACATTTCCACCTGGAGGCCTCTACCTGGAAGGACTTTTCCACCTGGAAGGACTTTTCCACCTGGAGGCCTCTACCTGTTGGGCGTTTCCACCTGGAGGCCTCTACCTATTGGGACGGTTCCACCTGGAGGGCCTCTTGCTGGTTTGCACTTTTCCGAGGGTAGCTCAGCAGCCACATTGTAGGGAGCCTTCCTGGCTGCGTCAGTCAGGTGAGCTGTTTATCTGTCTTGTCACCTGGCCAGACCGTAAGCATCCTGAATACAGAAGCTAGACTTTTCTCACTGTGCAGGCACCCCTGTGCTGCTACTGAGCACTGAATCAATACTGCTCAGTTCAATTTACTTAATGCAGTTGCAATTTCAAAAATGATCTCTCAGCAAAAGATGTGGGATCTTACTCCTTTTTGTTTCTTAAAACTAGGCAATACCAGGCTGTGTTTATGTCTTTGGAAGGTTGCCTGGTAAGCAGCCAAATACAGCCACCATCCTGAAACCAAACAGACTGAGCCTGACGTAGTGACTGAAGGCACACTGGGGATTTTGTGTCAGCCAGTGTCCTTTGTTACAACAGGGGGCAAAGGCGGTCAATGTCCTTAAGCAGGAGCCTTGTGATGGGGTTCTGGGGGGACCGGCAACAGCTTGTCTTCGTCCTCAGGCCGCAGAGGGCAATGTGAGGTCGGGGGACGCATCTTTCGGCAGAACCCTGTGAGTCACTTTCCGGGGTGCTGGACGACGAGCCTGGGGAAGGCACATGGCCGCTCTGGGCACTGTCCCTGCATGATTCCCATACCCCTGAGCCTGTCGTCAGCATGGCGGACTGGTGTGGCCCAGCCAGTGAGGCACTGAGTATCTCGGGACATAACATAGTGTAAATGCTGCCTGTAACACTGGAGACGTTTTGCCACTCGGGTCAGCAGGTCGTGGGAAACAGTCATCCAGAATGTTGAAGAACACACCCAGCTGTGCTTGGGCGTGCCGGGGCAGGCGGCTCCACCGTGCGGTTGACGTGCCCTCCCCAGGGTTGAAGCCACTCAGTGCCCCGGAAGAAGGGCATAGAATTGGAACTTGACCTCACTGGCCCTTCGCCATGTGGCGTTCCCTGTGGGGATGGATGCGCCATCTTGCAGCTGAGTGACGTCTGGGAGACAGTTCACGAGCCGGAGGCGTGACCTCACCGCAGGAAGCGCAGCCACCGTCACTCACCAAGTCCTGCCCCCTCTGTGCTTCCTGCGGGGCTGGGCACCCGCAGGGCGAAACCCTGGGAAGCAACCGCCACCTTCCCGCAGAAGGGCATCGCGGGGCTGGAGAAGGAGCGTGGTCACATTAGGAATCATGTCCATGGCAGTCAGGCCAGTCCAGGGCCCCTTCCATGGGAAGGCGTCTGCCCGTTCCCAGGGGTTCCCCTGCGGCACTGCAGGCTTACCGGGACAGACCGCGTGCCATCTGAACCAGCCACGGCACCAATTAATTTCAAGAGAAGTTTGAATAATTAATTAAACAGTTTGTTCTTCAAGTAGTAACGCATCCCTGGAGATGAGGCTAATTGCTCTGGTTTTCCAGCC
The DNA here is from genome assembly GCF_003265705.2 of Callorhinus ursinus. Lineage (NCBI taxonomy): Eukaryota > Metazoa > Chordata > Mammalia > Carnivora > Otariidae > Callorhinus > Callorhinus ursinus. The sequence continues at coordinate 3,790,380 of NW_027397141.1, forward strand.
TGGTGGGTACAGGAGACCACAAGCCCCTGTGGCCACAGCTCACTTACTGGCCTCTTGTTTACACAACTGGAAGAGCAACCTCCAAAGATTCACAGAGCAGCTCTTGTTTTTTGCAGAGTGAAGTTTGATTCACGCTCCGGATATTTTTATGTCAGAGGCTGTCTGTAACCAAGTCCCAGGGCCAAACACGTCCCACCTGGAGTCTGTGTGTGAGGGAGTGACAAGTTGAGACAGTGACACAAGCCATTACCGTAAATCTTCATGATTTTTCATGAAGTCGTCTCGACTGCCCTTCTGGCGGTAAAACCACATCTGAAGAAGTGGGGTCTGGAGTCAGGAATGGGCTCTGCCCCCAGGCTGGTTGTGGGGCCAGCCCAGCCTCCAGTCTTCATGGCTCATGACCAGAATCCGGGCCACAAATCTGCACAGTTGGCGGGCATGTGGGGATCGGGCTCCCTGCCTTGCAGTGCCCCAGCCCAGCTGCATGTGCTGGCGGCCCGGACGTCACTAGACGCCATCCTTTCTGGCCGTAGGTTGACCTGAGCCTTGGGTTTAGTCTCAGGACATTTGTGAGCATCATTAGTGCTGTTTCGGATGTCGTGCTGTGTGCCACAGGAGTGAGTCCCTTCTGGGATCAGTGGGGCTCCAGACGCCGCCGCGGAGTTCAGGCGCCCTTGTCCAGGTTCCCACACGTCCAGGAGCCACGCACACACAAAGCCGGCCTGGTGAAGTGCCGCATGGCTTTCCGGGCCCAGAGGTTAGTGGCTGGAAGAGGAGCCTCCAAGAGCAGGGGCCTGTTGACCAGAGCTGGTGTCTTCTGTCATGTTCTCGCCTCTTGGTCTTGGCTGAAGTTTCCCTGCTTACCTGGAAGAGAAAATTGGTTTATCTCGGGGGGAAGCGTGTGTCTGCCGCACAAGCTCGTGCGAAGCCGTCAGGACGTGACTTGAGGTGTCGGGAACATTTCACAGCATGCGTTCTGTGGGTCTTGTTAGTGTGAAGGATGGACACCCTGCTGCAGCATCTCCACGTGGGGCCGTGCATGGGCCAGCCATGCTGCCGTGTGCTTGTCTTGCCCAGGGGCCAGACAGCCTTGGTTACACTGGTCTTCTTCCTGGTCCTCAACTTCCCGTGAGCTTTGAGGCCGTGGGAAGGACGATTTAACTTTCTCCTGACTGCACGTGGTAACAGGTCTCGGGAAATCCCTACGATGGTCTCAACACTGGTGTTCCTGTTTTTGTTTCTTCATAAAAGCACAATGTGAAGAATAACCTAGTTTTTCCTCTAGTATGATTAAACATCTTTGTTTCCCTCACTTTATAGGAGAAATTTATCTGTTCTGCAAAGGAGCAGATTCTTCAATATTTCCCCGAGTCATAGAAGGCAAAGTCGACCAGATCCGGGCCAGAGTGGAGCGCAATGCAGTGGTGAGATGGGGTGGGGGGGTGCGGTTCGAGAGTCCCACGCTGGGAGGGCGGCCTGGCCACAGCGCCCTGTGCTGTCCCTGAGGGACACACTCTGAAGGCCGCACGCGCCCCACGTGGAGAGGAACCCGGTGGATGTCACGCGGGCGGTGCCGCTGACACAGCCCCTGACTCCAGACTGTGGCGAGCTTTCATTGTGGGGTGGGGGGTGCTGGTGGTTGTGGGGCCATAATTATAAGCACGTCTGTGGTGATTATGTCAGGGTCCTGAGGGATTTCTGGTGATGTGTTTCATCATCGAGAAGCCACTTTCCACGGTGACTTCCCCTGCGTGGTTCTCCCCACGTCTTGTGCTGAGGGCATCACCCGCCTGCCCCACACCTCCAGCAGTGCCGTGCGGCCAGCCCGCTCGCCTGGGAGCCAGCCCCCTCTCAGCAGGTGCACCGCCGGTGCAGGGGGGCGCATGCCTCTCTAACCCCCGTCCACCCTACGCTCCACACCAGATCCTAAGCCAGGGACAGTGGCCCCTCACAGCCACGTCCCCGCTGCTGCAAACTGCAGAATTTCACGTGGAACAGTCGTTATAAACCAAGGGGGGTTTGGCCAAGGTAGTCTTGGAACGGGGGTTGGGAATCTTCAGCCACGCTTTCACTTACGGAATGAACGGCCTAAATAAGCCCGCAGCGCACACGGGAGCATCGGTGCGAACCGTAACCCGACTCACTGCAGGCGGACTGAGTACTGTGCCCTCTGCGGCAGCTACTCCGCACTCACACCTGGTGGGGTGTGCAGGAACGAGGGGAGGGAGCGGGGGTGTGTGTGGGGGTGGGACGGGATGTGCAGGGGTGTGTGTGTGTGCGGGGGTGGGACAGGGTGGGCGGGGGGTGTGTGTGTGTGGGGGGGGGGGGCGGGGTGTGCGGGGGTGGGGCAGGCCCTGGCTTCCATCCACGTGTGGGTGCCTGTTGACACCTGCTGGCCAAGGGAGGCACTGCCCTGATGCCCCAAGTCAGCAGGGACTCCGAAGGAGGCACAGATGATTGAGCCCTGGTGTGTGGGAGAGTCACGGTCACTCAGCCTGCTGCCCACAGAGGCGAGGGTCCCGTTGACAGGACCCTCGGAGGGCTTCTGTGAAGCGCCCAAGGGCACACGCGCACGTGCCGCCGTCTCTGGGTGCTGAGTGTTGATACAGGTGCACCAGGTCCTCCCCAAGGGGGCAGCCCCACCTGCGAGTCACTCCAGCACTGGGTCTGAAACGACAGGTGGCCTTGTTCCCGCGACAGATGGCTGGGATGCCGGCCGCGCTGGTCACCACACCCGTCACACAGGCCACAGGCCTATCTACCGTCCGCACAGACCCTGGCCACTGCCCGGTCACTGCCTGGACCCCCAGGCCTGTGCCCAGGATGCTGAGAGGATGCTCCCCACCACTCTGGGGTCTCCATCGCCCCCCTTCTCTCAGGGGACGGGGACCCACACCAGACGTGTGTTCCCTGAGAACAGCTGCTGGGTGCGTCCCAGAGATGGCGTTTCCTCATGGGGAATGATGCTGGCACCGGCCCTCACCTGCACACGGGGGGCAGGCGGCATGGCTTCCCAATCCTTGAGGCCCTTTACGGCCATAACCGTTTAAACTCTCTCCTCCCTGCTTTTTAATAACCTTGCTTTTGGCGCTAAAGTTTGCACCAGGCGTTCGGTCCCCCGCATCTCGTGTCCTTCAGAGCGGCTCCCAGGACGGATGGTGCTCCGTGGGGGGCGCAGGGGGGAGGATGGCGCTCCGCGGGGGGGGGGGGGGTGGGTGGGGAGAGGATGTCCGCGGGGCGGGGGGCAGGGGGGGAAATGGCGCTCCGTGGTGGTGCTGGCGATCATGCCAGGGCGCATCAGAGCATCGGCACACCTGTTCTCTTTGGCACGCCCACCACCATGCGTGGCTGCTCAGTGGCCGATGCAGGAACACCCTTCTTGACGCACCTAGGGCTTGTTTCCGAGTGCAACCATTGCAGAAACAGCTGGGACAGACTCGCGTTTCCTTTTGCTTGAGGGGCCGCTGTCTTTGTTCTCTGTCTGCATCCTATGGCCATCTTTGGGGGCAGGTCTCGGGCTGGCAGTCGTGGTGGGCTCTGGCGCAGCCCCTTCACGCCTGCTCAGGCTGCTTGGGCCTCTTGGGTCTGGAGGTTTATGGTTTTTTTAATCAAGCTGGGGAGTTTTCAGCCAGGATGTCTTCTGATATTTTTTCTGCCCCCACCTTTCCAGGAACCCTAGCGCCCCGTGGGCTACGGTGCTTGGTCGTGGGATATGGTGCTTGGTTGTAGTGTTTTTAGTTTCGTTTGGGGGACTTTCTGTCACCCTGTCTTCACGCCCCCTTGTCTCACAAGCCGTGTCTCGTGGGCTACAAGTCGTCGCCAGGCCCATCCCATCTCAGACAATTGGTGATTTCTCTCAGCTGCGTGTCTGTATTTAACTTTGGGACGCGCATAACAGGGTGGCCGCTTGATGTGTTTCTCCACCAGTTCTGACCTTGTGCCGCGTCTGCGTCCGCCTCAGCTGGGTTTCGTGTCCTTGCCGTGGGCAATGCTCTCTGCCCCTGTATGTGCTGCTGGCCTTTCACAGGTCGGCGTGAAGACACCACCCCATTGGCTGCGGGGGAGCCCCGTGTTCCCATCGGGTATGGCTTGGTTCCCGGAGCCGTTGTTCCGTTCAGACGGCAGCTTTATGGCATGTGCGGTGGGTCCAGGACGTCGCTCGGGTGGAGCGAGTTCCTCCCCCGTGCAGAGGGGAAGCCCCTGTGAACTGCGGGGTCTCTAGCCCGGCTTCTGGGACGGTACCATCCCCTCTCCCTCCTGAAGGTCTGTCCCTGGCCTGGGGAGCCCCTCACGTGCCCACCGGTCCTCTGCAGACGCTCAAGGGGCTGCTGCAGTCCCCGTGCCAGGAACCCCCCAACTTTGCAGGCCTGAGTGGGGACACCTGTACGTGGAGACAGTTGTGGAGTCTCAGGAAGCTGTAAGGATCGTGCAGAGGGGCCACTGCATTTTCTCGCATCTTCCCCCCTTGGATCCACCTCGAAGCCTGGGAGCAGGCGTTGGTCCAAACTGCAGTCTGTCACCACGTCACTTGTGTGGTGTCCTGGCCCACCCCGCATGGAGGCGCAGGGCCTAGCCGCCCGCTCCCAGCCCTGCTCTGTCCCACCTGGACCCGCTCCTGGCCCTGCTCCCAGCCCTGCTCCCAACCTCACTTCCGGCCCACCTGGTCCTGCCCACCGTGGCCCGTCTGCCCTCTTCAGGTGCTTGTCATTTCAAGAGTGCGATGGAAATGCGATGGTACGGAGGTGCCAACGTGGGTTCCTCTTCAAGCCGAGCAGCCCACGGTGTGGACGTACCACCTTCTCGTCCTTCTGTGGGAAGGTGATGGGGTTGTTTTCAGTGTGAAGCCGCCAGAAATAAACCGTGTAATTCCTGTCCAGGTGGTGGGGACCTAAATTTTCATTTCTCTGGGGTGAACGCCCAGGAGCATGATGTAAGAGTGCATTTAGTCTTTTAAGAAACCCCCACCCGTTTTCTGGTGTCTGCACCGTTCAGGGGCCGTGTCTTCCGCCTGCAGCCAGTGCCCCTCACAGGCAGGTGGCCGTCGCCTCCAGTGAGTTCTCGTGTGGGTCGTCTGCAGCAAAACGTCCCTGCTTGTGTTTTGCCCACTTTCTAAGAGGATTGTTTGGTGGGATTGTTTGTTTTATTTTTAGGTTGAATTTTATAGTTCTTTAAAAGTTTAAGATGTTAATTCTTCATCGTATTTGTGATTCGCAAATAGTTCCTTCCATTTCCAGCTTCTTTCATTCTCTCAGCAGGGTATTTTGCAGAGCAAGTGTTTTTAATTCGGAGGACGTCTGTCCTGTCCATTTTCCCTTGCGTGTCCCACGTTGGTGTCCTGCCTAAATTCTTTATCACTTTAGGTACCGAGTGCTCTCTTCTGTTTTTTATGCGTTTTATACTTGGATGTTTTATGTTTAAATCTGTGATCCATTTCTTGTTGTGGTCAATACATAGAACATAAAATCTGCCAGGCAGCCGTCATCAGCTTGTGATTCAAGGGCATCAAGTAACAGCCATCACCCCAAATAGAAACCATACCCACAAAGCAAAATCTGCCCCTTCCATGCTCCCCCAGCCCCTGCTAACCTCTACTCTGCCTTCCGTTCCTGCATACTTAACTTCTCCTGGGTATTTCGTGTATTTACTGTCACATTCCTAACCCAAGGTCATGAAGATTTTCCTGTGTTTTTTCCCAAGAGTTTCGTGGTGTTAGCTCTTACATGGAGTCTGTGATCGATTCTGGGTTAATCTTGTAAGTGACTTGAGGAAGGGTCCCACCACATTCTTTCCCAGGTGGCTGTGCGGTCTTCCCAGCACCGTTTGTGGGTTAGGCGCCCTTCCCTGTTGAATGCTCCTGGCGCCCATGTCAAAAACCCCCCGGCCGTGCACGGGAGGCTCCATTCTTCTCTGTCTTATTGCCAGCAGCATTATTTTGATGACTGGCCCTTTCCAGTAAGTTTTGAAATCAGGAAGTGTGGGTCCTTCAGCTTTGTTCTTTTATGAAACTGTTGGCTGATCTCAGAACTTTGAGATGCTGCACAAGTGTTGGGATGTGTTTAGCCATCGGGCTGTTGGGGGTTTGCACCCCCTCCATGGATGGCTTCGGGTGGAGTCGTTAGGGCTGTCAGGGCGCCCTTCTGCTCTCCTCGGTCTCCTGTAACTTAACCCGGCAACATACTGTAGTTTCCAGTCTGCAGATCTTTTACCTTCTTAACGCAACTGATTTTGTGTGTTGACTTCGTATTTTGATCATTTCCTGAATTTGTTAGTTCCAGTATTTTTCTGTGGAATTTTCAGGGTTTTCATTGTATCTGTGAACAGAAGTGACATTACCTCTTCCTTTACAATTTGGATGCCTTTTCATTTTTTGCTTAGTTGCTCTGGTTAGGAATTCCAAGGCTATGCTGGAGACAAGCGGCCAAAGTGGGCATCCTGGTCTTGTTCCTGATTTAGGGGCAAAGCTTTCTGTCTTCTAGCGTTTCACAGTATGTGGGGTTTTCATTAATGTCTCTGCGGTTTTGGAGAAATTCCCTTCTATTCCTAGTTTACGGAGTGGTTTTTATTATGAAAAGGTGTTGGATTTTGTGAGATGCTTTTTCTGCATCAACTGAGATGATCATGGGGGCCTTTCCCTTCATTCTGTGGCCGTCCTGTATTACCTGGACTGATCTTCCTTTACTGGATCATCCTTGCCTCCCTGGGAGAAGTCCACTCAGTCCTAGTGCATAATCCTTCAGGTATGCTCTTAGATTCGATTTGCTGGTGCTTTGCTGAGGATTTTTCATCTGTATTTGGAAGGGATATTGTTCTGTAGCTTTCTTTTTTGTGGTGTATCTGTCTGGCTTTGTTTGCACATCGGTGTTGTTTTATATACAGTGTTCGGGGTCTGGGTAGTACTTAGGAGGAATCAGGAATAAGTGTCTACTCCCTGGCTCCACAAGCAGAAATCCCATATCCACTTCTAAAAACTTTTTTTTTTATTTCTGAAACCTCTGCTTACCATTCGTGCCAACTCTTTGAAGAACTGGGACAATAGGAGAGATTAGCTGCACTGTGATTGTGTCCTTCAGCCGCATTTGGAGGTCTGAGGAATCATGAGAAATGCGAAGGGTTTTCTGGCACTTGTGGGAAATTTAAACTCATATACTGCAAAATCTTTTTGGACGCCTTGGGTGGCTCAGATGGTTAAGCGTCTGCCTTCAGCTCAGGTCATGATCCCAGGGTCCTGGGATCGAGTCCCGCATCGGGCTCCCTGCTCGGTGGGAAGCCTGCTTCTCCCTCTGCCTCTCTCTCTCATGAATAAATAAATAAAATCTTTAAAAAAAAATCTCTTAAAAATCTTACAAACCAGAATTCTCCCAGAGTTTGGACTGACTGTATAGGAGGACTCTGGCTCTTTTCCTAGGATTCATGGAGTCAGGGAAGACAGAAGGGAAGTTGTCCTTAGAGCATCAGTCAGACCATTATGATGGTTTGCTTCGTCTTGATGGAAGGAAACTTCTGTTGATGGGATTGAAGCACTCTGTGTGTGGCCCTTGGGCACCGACGGTATCTCGCTCGCTGGTGGCACGTGTTCTTTTTGCCACCGGAGTTATGATCACAGTAAATCCACTGTGTTCTTGGATTCTTATTTCTCTGGCCTGTGGACCCAGGAGGTTTGATAAAGAACTGAGTAGTTTTCCTTCCGTGGTTGCTAAGGAAGACCAAACTGTATTACCGACTCCGCATGTAAAAAGCGTTACTTTAGAAATATCACTTGATATTTACAATAAAATCTTAAATTACTACCCAAAAAAAAGCTTAACTCTTTATTCGTCAGAATAAAAGAACAAACTCTTACGTTTTCACGGCTCCGATTTGGATTCCCATGCTTACCTGTGTGAAATTTTGTAATCTATAAGGATTGTCTATATTGAACGTGGATATAAATAATTCAGACGTAATGACTCATCGCCTTGAGGGCTCGTTGACTTACAATTCTGTAGTTAGTCCTTCTGATTAGAGAGAGGGGATATTGGGAAAGCTCTTGAAAGGTAAAATTCCAGCAGAGTGACACTTGAATTCACATTAAGCGCGGTGCTGTTTCCTGCAGGAGGGACTTCGAACCTTGTGCGTTGCCTACAAAAGGCTTATTCCAGAAGAATATGAAGGTGTTTGTGCACTGCTGCAGGCTGCCAAAGTGGCTCTTCAGGACCGAGAGAGGAAGCTAGCAGAGGCCTACGAACAAGTAGAGAAGGACCTCATCCTGCTCGGTGCCACGGCTGTGGAGGACAGGTGACGTACGCGCCACGCCCAGCGTCAGAAGTAAGAGGTGGTGCTCTGAGGCCGCGGGGCCCGCTGGGTGCCCCGGGGACTCGTGGCGGCACCTCATGTCCTCACGTGGACGTGTGTCCGCAGTGGGACGAGACTGGCCTCGGGGTGGCGTCACCGGGAGGTCATGCCTGGACGGTGTTTGACTTTCCGTGGATAAGAACCTGACATTCACGCTTCGCCAGACAGACCAGAATGGTTGGCACATTCACACCGTGTCATCGGTAGTCAAGAGAGACTGTCATTTTTAAATCATTCTGTAGAGTTCAGTCATAATTAATTCTGTTCCTAAATTTGTCAGTAGCCCTTTCCAAGTCCCAGTGTAACATTTTAGATATGAACATACTCAGGTGTATTTCTCATTCCTCGTTGAAGAAATGAAACCGTGAAGTAGAATATAGCAACAACCACGACTAACCACTGGTAAGATTACCAAGCCGGTGTCTTCCCGTGCTCCGAGGACAGAGCTGCCCATCCACCGCCATTCCGTGATAGGCCGGATGTGAGTTAAGGCCTAGCGCACTGAGACACGGGTGTGTCACTGTTGCGACTTAAGACCGTGGACAGAAAGGAAAAGAAAAAATACCCCAATTTAACAGAATGAAGCAGAAACATGAGGGCATTTACTGGAAACTTATTTCCCATAAAGGTTCAAGGTCTTTAAGGTGTAAGTGGGCCCGACGTTCAAGTCCTTACTGGAATCCTAGTCTTCCGGTGCCTTAAACAAGCATTCCGCAGCTTCCCAATTTCAGTAAGGTGTCTGGTGACGTGTTTTCAGTTTGATGACTTAAGCCCCTCCCGTCACTCAGGCAGGGATCCAGGCACCAACACAGGAGGGGTACCTCGTGCTCAGGACAGGCTTTAGAACGTGACGCCACCGAGCGTCTGCTGTGCTAGGAGGGAGGGGGACGTGCGTTGGGGTGCGTTTGCCTGGGAAAGAGTGGATGGTCCTCGAAGGAGGTTAGAGAGAGGAGAGTCTGGATAGGGGAACCGAGTCTGCACACCCTCATGAGGGCCGAGGGAGCAGATCAACTCAGTGGGGAGTCAGGACCTCAAAAACAGAGTAGGTGCCCAGGGGCAGTTGGGGGGCCAGCAGCTTTGAAGTGATGATATTCAGTCACAAATCATTTCCCTAAAATCCCTGACCAACAACTCTGCAGGTTGACCTCTCTGGTCCTCAGTTTCCATTTTCAAAAAAACTGATGAAATTAGAAATGTTTTCCATGTCCCTGGAATGCTGAGGTCATGTGAGCGCAAGGCTTTGCCAAGGAAGCTTGCCGGGTCTCATTGGGTCACCCCAGTTAGGATCCCATCCCGTCAGTGCTGGGCAGGGACACGGCACATTACTTCACACAGCTGTTGAAAGCCCAGACACTAAAATCTAGGAAGAATGTCAGGTCCCAAATGAGGCAGATGTCCACGCACAGCGCAGCAGCCTGACCAGTGTGTGAGCTGCCCATCCTTGCACGAGTCTGTCCGCCCCACGAGCTCTGGGTTTTCCACACCTAGCACAGGGTCGCTAACAGAGGCTCGCCCCGTGAGCTCTGGTGGAGGGGATTCATCGCAGGCAGAATGCTTCCCATGGCATCTGACACGTGCCCAGCTCATGGTACACGCTAGCCAGTCGTGGAACCTGCTGGCTTTCTCAGGATTTTACCATATTTAGAGATACCTGGGCTCCAGTGTGGTAAGTGGCAGAATTACAACAGTTCATGCCAAAGGAAAGTCAATGAATACTACTGACTACCTCTTTTTCCTGGTTCCATTTTCCCCTGGTTAAGACTTTCTTTTTGGCGGTTATGGTCCTTGTAATTGCCTAAAATCCTCCGCAAGTGGGGGAGCCCCAGCTACGCAGAGCACTGCGTGCTCACCAAATATCAGTTATGCAAGACCGATGCTTTACTCCTTGACATCGCGGGTGTTTCTCTGCTTGGAATTAGGAAGTGCTTCCTTGTACGAAGCTAACACATAAGTATAAAAGCAGCTCCGGGTACCTCATGGTAGTACCACGAGCTAGTGGTGTGGTGTTTTTTTTAGCTTGGGGGGACAGAAATAGTTTCCTAGGTTACAAATTTTGGAAATTCCTGGCTTCGCCAGTGCCACACTCAGGCCTGTGTTCTCGCGTCTGCTCTGCTCAGGCTCCAGGAGAAGGCTGCTGACACCATAGAGGCCCTGCAGAAGGCCGGGATCAAAGTCTGGGTCCTCACCGGGGACAAGGTAGAGACGGCAGCTGCCGCCTGCTACGCCTGCAGGCTGTTCGGGGGGGGCACGCAGCTGCTCGAGCTCACCACCAGGAAGATCGAGGAGCAGAGTCTGCACGACGTCCTGTTTGAGCTGAGCAAGACCGTCCTGCGCCACAGCGGGAGCCTGACCAGGGACAACTTCTCAGGGTAGGCAGTGCCCCTTTGCTGCCATGGGAGGGCCGCACAGCCTTGGCGGCCTGCGGGTGGCGCGGGTCCATCCCCGGGGGTCCTAGCAGCGCCCGTGCTCGCGGTGCACAGCGGGACGCGCCAGAGCCATTTCTTTGTAGCAACTGTGATGTGTTTCTTTGCAGAAGAGGTGTGTGTGTGTGTGTGTGTGCACTTTTAAGTGCTGCTTAAGGATGCAGACTTGACTTATAAAATATTGGGAATGAGATCATTCTCATCTGCTTATAAGGCACTCGGGCTGTATCGTGGATTCCTCAGGGTATCTGTCAGAGTGGAGAGAGAAATATTAGTAATGCATGCTTATTTGTCTGTTAAGACAAAACAGGATATGCCCGAGAGTTGTCTTTTCCAAGAACATTCAGCAGTATATTCACATTCTATCAGTGCTCTCCTTACTGGTATCAGATCCATGACTGAAGGTTAAGATTTCATGGGAATCATTTTAGATTTTCATTAGTGTCGTAATGCAAAAGCACTCTCTCATCATATGCAAATGTTAAATTATTCATAAGTAGCGCAAGGATGTTTCCCTTCACCTGATCTGCAGGACTCCTCTGGGGGATCAGGGATGTTCTTGTGACTTTGAAACCCAGCAGAAAGACGTACTCTGACCGCGTTCTTTCCAGCTCACGTCCTCTAGGCAGGGTGCCCTGGAGGGGTTCCCGGCAAGGCTGCAGCCTGAGGCTGGCCACCGTGGCTGGGGCTCGGGAATAAAGACTGCCCTCTGCTGGCCGCAGGATACACGCTCTCGGTCGGCTTTGCCAAAGTAGGGGAGTGTGCACACAAAACCGCAGCTAGAGCTCAGGGTTTGCTTTGCGTCGGTGGCAGGAGAATGTTAATTAAAACTCAGTTTTAACATGTGGTCGAGGACGTTCTGTCCAGTGCTCTAAAGACTGTGTTGATAAAATGAGGAATACCAGTTTCTTAATCCCTTGATCATCAGTTTATGACATCTGCAGATATCCAAAAAACAATGATAGTCTTCTAAAGTCTGTGCACTTCGCTCCTGAGTCATGTCTCTGATTTGTGTAATTCAACAGGCTCTCGGCCGACATGCAGGACTACGGTTTGATCATTGACGGAGCGGCGCTGTCCCTGATCATGAAGCCCCGTGAGGCCGGGAGCTGCAGCAACTACCGGGAGCTCTTCCTGGAGATCTGCCGTAACTGCAGCGCCGTGCTGTGCTGTCGCATGGCGCCCCTGCAGAAGGCTCAGGTCGGCCCCCGTCTCAGCTGGCCCCGGGGGGGGGGGGGTTGGGGGCAGACACCCAGAGCCTCCGGCTAGTTCTTACAGCCTCTCATGGTTTTCTTTTTCCAAACCCCGCAAGGCACCACCTTTTCTAAATAGAAGCACAAATGGTAGCAATTTCCAACCTGGATCTTACTTTGCTTGTCGTGATTAGGTGAGAGTTGGCCGGATCAGGTGCACACGTCTCCCACTGGGGGCTGGGAGGCCTGGCCCTGCACGACCTCTTGTGCAGAGGGAACCTCATTCTAAGACTCTGGAGGAAGGACGGGGGGTGTGAGTGCATTATGACACAGCTGCTGTTGCTCTCCCGTGACAGGTGCAGCTCTGAACCCCTACAGAATGATAGCGTGTGAGGGGTGTTACGCTGAGTGCACAGAGGAGTGCTGAGACCCAGAAATGGGGATGACTTGTCTACAGGGTATATTTGGAAACTGGCAGAGTCCACATATGGCTTCTAGCCTGTTGGGACTCCAGACTCCTGTCTGCCCAGCCCACGTGGTCTGTTGGAGACCCACACCTGACGTCTTTTCTTTTCAGTATTTTGTAAAGCATCATAGAAGACACGTGTGAGCACGGGTGTGTTTCTGGTATGAGTAAACCTACAGCACATCTCACTTTGTTGAGCCACTTTAGAGATGCACGAGACCAATCTGTCTTCAACTGTTCATGAAAGAAATGCAGCACTTCTCAGACTGATGCAGGGGTTAGGGTAAAACACTGAAAACCACGTGTGAAGAGTCATTTCTCACATCTCTAGCGTTCCGCCAGCCTCTAGAGGCACACCAGGACCCCCTCCCCGCGGGCGCCCGCGAGCACCAGCTGAGACCCAGGAGCGTGGCCGCGGTCCTGCCCTGCCCCGTCTTCTGAGTCAGGCTCCGTGTAAACCCGTGTCATCCTGTCCAGACAGGCAGACTAAGGACTCTGTGTTTGATTTTCATGTGTTACACGGTCCCTTTTTTTCAGTTTTTAACTGATTTTCAGAAAGGTTCGCACACGTTAGTGTTTCATGAAACGGCAGGCAGTCCGCACATGGCTTCTCATTTTCTCGGTCTTCTGTCCCGAACTGCGGCACTTAGACACGTAGACGGAGGGAAAGTTTGCCAAGAAATGGACAACATGCTTGAAATTATTAATTGTATTGAATTTCCAGATTGGATTTGCACACGTGACAACTTTGAGGATTAAAAGAGCGTGAGAAGCTGCTTATTTATAAGAAATAGATGCTCGAAAGCAAATAGCTTGGCGTGGCCTTGCCTTCTAGTGGAACGTGCTGTTCAGGTGTCCCCAGAGGTGCCTGGACCCCGTCTGCTGAATCTGTGCATGTAGCAGGAACGGATAGCAGTTGCCCACCAGCCTTTTCCAGTTTATTCCCTGGTAATCACACATTAGCTGCCTTCTCTCTACTGTGTCGGGGCTGCCGTGTGAGGATCCGTCCTGCACGCAGACAGCAGACTGAACGTAGGAGGTTCACACCAAGCCGATCATTGTTCTGTCTTCCTTGGCTGACTTGACATCCATGTTCTTTCTGCCTAGTTAGTGATCTGTGCAAACAAAACAGAGAAGATAAGTGCTCCGTTTGTTTGTCTTCCAGATTGTTAAATTAATCAAACTTTCGAAAGAGCACCCTATTACTTTAGCTGTCGGCGATGGTGCCAATGACGTCAGCATGATCCTGGAGGCGCACGTGGGCATCGGTGAGCTGCCCGCGTCCGGGTGCCCGCAAGGCGGGGAGGGGAGTCTGGTGGTGGGACCGAGGGGCGCAGGTGCAGGGCGCGTGTGGGTCCGGATGTTCTCGTCGCCGGTGTTTGGTGGCTCCTCATTTCGCTTCTTGCTGCTTCCCCTCGCACGGTGCTGAGGGTGGGTCTCCTCCTGCAGGCGTCATTGGGAAGGAAGGTCGTCAGGCCGCAAGGAACAGCGACTATGCGGTCCCGAAATTTAAGCACCTGAAGAAGATGCTGCTCGTTCACGGGCATTTCTATTACATCAGGATATCAGAGCTCGTGCAGTACTTCTTCTATAAGGTAGGAGGGCGTCCGTGCCGCAGCTGCACGCGGTGCGCTGAGCATCTCTCTGGTGCTATGAGGGGCGGCTCAGGGAGAGACAGAAGGGCCAGCAGGGAGGGGGTCCTCGCGTTGTCCCTGAGAGAGGAGGTGCAACACACCCCTGCGCACACAGATTTGGCGTGGAGCCAGCAGGAACCTTGCGTTGTCACGTGACTGAGGGAAGGCCATCTTTCCATGCGTCCTGGCGACAGCTCCTTATTCGTCCACTCTCAGACTCTCTCCTGGCCATGCTCAGGCCCCGCTGCATCCTCATTCCTCTGTAGGCAGCATCTCTGGACGCTGTCTGCTCATGGAGTGACCGGAACACGTGCCTCCTAGTGCCTTTGAACTAACTAGTGTGTGGCTTGCCTTTCAGAATGTCTGCTTCATTTTCCCTCAGTTTTTATACCAGTTCTTCTGTGGATTTTCACAACAGGTGAGTCCTACTGTCTGGAGTCAGAAGTTCCCCTGGGCCTTACCTCCCTGCCCTTGTGGTGGTGAAGGAGAAAGCAGGCTGCAGGGGTGAGGAGGCTGCAGGGGCGAGTAGGCTGCAGGGGGTAGTAAGCTGTAAGGGGGGCAGGCTGCAGGGGTGAGTAGGCTGTAAGGGGGAGCAGGCTGCAGGGGCGAGTGGGCTGTAAGGGGGAGCAGGCTGCAGGGGGCAGCAGCTCAGGGGTGTGGTGCCCTCCACCTCGCACCCCTGTGCAGCCCGGTCCACAGGCAGGTTCAGGAGCAGACGTGGAGTGGCCACCGTGGCTGATGCCCAGTGGCTGCCGTGGGCTTGCTCACGTGGCCCACCAGCGAGGTGCCCAGCTCACCCGCCCCCAAAGGCTGTGGTGGCTTTCTGCCCCTAACAGAGAGGATTCAGTCAGCATCTGAGACCCTCTCCCGGGTGCCTGACCGTCAGCATCTGGCACACTTGGGTGGCGAGCTGCCCAGGAGAACAGTGGCCCCTCGTGGCATCCCCTTCCCATCACGTCCCTGCTTCTGCCCGAGGGGCCAGGACTGGAGAATATTGAAGCTTGAAGGTGGCCATCAAACGATTGCAGACTTCTCAGCAACTGTTTTTGTTGCAAGTCTGCAGCAGCCAAATGGGGTGGGTCCCGATGGTGCCTGTGTCGGCCACGGCTTTAACCTGACAGTTGACGCCAGGAAGGACTGAAAAATGTCCCGCTGTCTGTAGCTGCAGAAAGTGGACTCTGTGCAGTTAGAATGCTCGTGGGTCTGGGTCTTTGCAAATTAAGAAATACGTGTACATTTCAGCAAAGCATCAGAGCGGTTTGTGGAGGCGGGCAGAGGAGTGCGGTTCTCAGGTTGATTTTGTGCTCCCCGCAGACTTTGTATGACACTGCCTACCTGACTCTCTACAACATCAGCTTTACCTCCCTCCCGATCCTTCTGTACAGCCTGATGGAACAGCACGTCAGTATCGACACGCTGCGGAGAGACCCCTCCCTCTACAGGTACCGCCTGTGATGGGAGCCCAGGTGCACTAGGTGCCCCGCACCCTGCACCCCACTCCCTGCTCGGAAAAGCCCCAAGCGCTCAGCACTGTGCACTCGCTTCCCCCAGAGAGGCTTTCACAGGGAAACAATGTAACTGAAGCCAACATACTTCGGATTGAGGGAGAGGATTGGTGCTGCATCTGAGATGTGCCTGTTAAGCAGTTATGGGAGTGCTCCTTGGGAGCCTGCTTCTCCCTCTGCTTCTCTCTCTCTCTCTCCTTCTCTCCCTCATGAATAAATAAATAAAATCTTTAAAAAAAAAAAGTAGTTATGGGAGGACCCGGGATACGTGGTTTGGTTGTGTCCCCTGGTGACCCCAGTGGATCTAGAGCCTAAATTATCCTTTAAAAACCAAGTACATCCCATTCAGTGAGATAAGAAAAGTTAACAGATCTGATCTCAGAGTGCTTTTTTTTGCTAAAAAGTACTTTTTAATCAGGAAAAGGCGTTTTTCTGCCAATTTGGAATCGTACTCCAAGACGGCTGGCAGATTCAGTGTGTTACTTTTTTGTGGCTTTTCTTAAATTTAACTTCTTAGATCAAGTAATTTTAGATTCATGTATAGTTTTAAGGGTACCTGGGTTCTGTGAGCCTTTCTCCAGTGACCCTGGGGTTAATGCCCAACAGAACGTTGCTCGGGGGGTTGAACGGCGTCCCTCCGGGCGCCCAGGTTTACTGGTGTCCATCTGTGTGCATGTGCATCCTGTGGCCACACAGTGCAGAGCACCTGCCAGCCTCATGGCCTCATCAGAGTGTCCGCCGTGATGTGGGATCTGGAAGCCCCAGAGCCCCAGTGATCCGTGTGGGCGACAAGCAGGCAAGCGTGGAGCTCACTGCTGTGCCTTCAATGGGAGGGGAATGTGTCTGAGGAGGCGGGATATGCCAAGGTAGCCCTGCATCCAGAGGGACCCCTGCAGCTGGCCTCCCGTGGACTGACTGGTGTAAGAGTTGCACCAGGAGATACACCACGAGCCTGAGGCCCACAGCCCGTGTCACATGGGACAGGTGTGGGCCCCATGTCCTGGGTCCGTTCGCAAGCAGAGATGTGAGCATTTGTCTGCCCTCAGACACATCAGTGTCCGCCTGGAGGGAGAGAACCAAATGTCGTTCACATTTGATCCCACAGGGACATTGTCCGGTGGTCCCGTGCCACCACCGGGCATGTGCTTGGTTCACCGTGCTCTGATTCTGCTTGGGTACAGCAGTCTGGTGCTCTGGCTGCCCCAAGGGCTTTGTGGAGCCAGGCGCGGTGCTGGGTAAGGGGCAGGGGTGTTTGGCAGGCGGCCAGGGGGCAGGCGGAGTATGACACAGGGACACAGTCGGTGCCAGAAGCTATCAGGAGGAGCCCAGTGGGATCCACCTGGACGGCTCTGTAAGATCAGAGTGTGTGTCCAGCCCCAGGGCAGGTGTGGAGGGGGTCAGGCAGACACAGGAATAGACCTGCCGGGCAGAGCGACCCTGTGTACTGGGCCTGTTTCTCCATGACCCACTTTCATTGCGTGGCGGAGCCAGCTGGCTCTGCAGCCTGGGTTGGTGCCGTGACTGAGGGGGCCTTCCTGGCCAGATGGTCATGACAGAGCGTGGGGTGGCCCGGCCACTGTGAGAGTTTGGTGTCCCTGACGTGTGATCTCACCTGTTTCCACAGAGATATCGCCAAGAACGCTCTGCTCCGTTGGCGCGTGTTCATCTACTGGACATTCTTAGGAGTATTTGATGCTCTGGTATTTTTCTTTGGTGCTTACTTCATGTTTGAAAACACAACAGTGACCAGCAATGGACAGGTTAGTACAGAACCGCATTGTGTGGGCTGGGCTGCTTGGGAGTCCCGTACGGGCGTGGGCCGGGGTAGCCTGTGGGGCCTGGTACTGGGGCATCTGTCCACCAACGCACCTCGCACCTCGAGGCCGCGGTGCCGCTGCTGCTGCCAGACGCACCCAGTCTGCGCGTCCCAGGCTTGTGGGACTGCATCACCGGAGCCGGAGCCGCTTTGTTGGTTCCCTCCCTCAGGCCTAGTTTATTTCCTTTGGGAATTAATTTCATATTTAACACATTGTAGCTTTTTTCCACCCGTATTTACCTTAAGTATCTGCTGCCTTTGCAAAAGAGTGGATTGAGAGTTTGCTAGTAACCAGGCAGTTCTCTGCTTGTTTGCATAATCTCTGGGGTTGTTTTATTCGTATCTTGCTTTTGTCTTTTTGCCTCGGGCTTCCCCCCCACTCTCAGATAATGACCACCAACACACACATGGTAAGAAAACTGTGGGTTTGTCCTTTATGTTTTGGAGTGCCTTAAAAATAAAATATTTCTCGAAATATTTTCACCTGTGACTTCCTCTGTGTGCTTTGTCGGTAGAAAGCCGCTAGCTGCCACCAGCCCCCACGCGGGGCCGGCGCTGCGTTAGGCGAGTGTGTCTGCATTTGGTCGTGCGTACTTGATGTTTCTTCTCTGGAGTTATGTGTCAGGCTCGCCAGCCCAGGCGGTGCTCGGTTTAATTGATGCGTTTGAACTTCCATGCACGGCGCCGTCCCATGCACAGGAGGCCCAGTGGGGACGCTGAGCTGAGTGTGGCAGACCCGGGCCTTGGGGACACGCGGGGAGACATGCAGGCGCACTTCAGGGCCGTCCCCTCCGGAGTGCTGCCCGGGCTTGGCGGCCGCACCGACGTGACCCCTGCCCGCCAGGCGGCCCCGCTGTTCGCTGGTACGGGGCGAACTTTTCTTTCTCCTCATTACTAAGGGGCTGCTCTATTTCATTGTAGCTTAAATCAACTTTTACTAAATTGAGCTTGAAAATGTTTTAAGTATCTCATTTTGCTTTTTGAAAGCCTGACGTTTCTCTAGAGTGCACTCCTTTGTCTTCATTTGCTTGGATAATTCCTGGATGCCAGCCGGCCCCAGGCCCGTCCTCCTGCGGGGTCCCCACAGGACTTCCTGCAGTGAGGCCCTGAGGGAGGGTCTTGCACGTGTCTTAGGAAGAACTAAGATTTCGGGTCCCCGGAGCTGGGACGTCAGGACCAAGTTAGCCTGTTGCTACTGCGAGAAGCCTCCCCACGTGGTGCTGCCTACTCCTGGCCTGGCATTGACGTCAAAGCAACGAGTCCAGACAGATGGAGTAACGTACGCGCAGAAGTGCTCAAACTGGGGTTTTTGTGCAATGCCGATGGTGTCATTTTATTCTGTGCTGCTCCTTCATTGCCCCAGTCTCGAGAGTACCTAGCGAGAGGACTGGTCCTGCTTGGTCTCAGCGGGGAATGGATGCGCATGACAACACGGGTGGCCCGTGCACCTTGGACGTGGTCGTGCTGGCTGGCAGGCATGGTATAGGCCCTCGTGAGGCCCAGGCAGTGTCTCCTACTTGCGTTCAAATCCCGGAGCCCTGATGTGCCTCGAGCCACTCCTCAGGGTGCCGTGGTGCTCTGACGCCTCCAGTGGATGCGGGAACTTCTGCCCGTTCCCTCCTGCTCTCTCCGGCTGGCACGTTCCTTCGGGGTGCCTTGAGCTTCGACAGGGCCTGATTCCTGATGTCTAGGCCAGGGCTTTTGCGAAACACTGATAACCCCACGCACACGTGCACGCCTTGGCAGAGCTGCTAGCGCACGGGGCTTTTGTTAGAATTTGAAACAGGGACAGAGAGAGAGATGAAGACGGAGAAAGTAGAGTTGGCCCATGCCACTGCATGGAAGATCGGCCCGGCAGGTGCCCTATTGCCCGCTGGCTGAGAGCTTCCCGGGCCCACCCTCGGCCCCACTTGCTGGCCTGTCCACACATGAAGCTGCTCAGAAGCCTGGTGATACTGTGAACCAGGCACGGGGCGCATGGTGCCAGGCAGGGTCTGTGAGGTGAGGTGTCTGTCCACGGTGTTGCTCTGAGAGGTGAAGTCTCCTGCAAGTCAGTGCTCCGTAGACAGTGGGGAACCCCGAGACCGGGCTCGTCAGAGCGAGATGAAGAGTGAGCACAGCATCCCGGAGTCAGGAGTGGTGCTCATTTCCATCCCGCATCCCTGGGAGGACAGGCTGGGGTGGCCCAAGGCCACTGCACACAGGGCAAAGCCAGGGTTAAACGTCTGGTGTTCGAACTCTAGCCCGCCCCCTGCCCCCACCCCGGTGCGTCCACATCTCCAGATGGAGCCTTTCTTGTTCGCTTTGTGGGAAAGAGGGTTTGATCGCCCACAAAACCCAGATAGCGTTGTAGCCTGGTTGTCTAGTAATTCAGATAAATCCCAGAACCCAAGTGCATCAAGGGCCATTCTGTGGTGACTGATGAAGCTCTTGGTTCGTGGGCAGCAGGAGTTTGCTGATTGTAATGTGCATCCCTCCCTGGACACCCACCCTTCCTGCTGAGGGTGCATCTGTGGTGTTACGGTTCAGAAGCCCCATCCCACTGGTGGTCAGTAGGTAAGGACCCGTTTTCTTGAGAGCTACATTGTTCTGTAGGAATGTGCATAGATCCCGTGTGGTGTTGAGGCAATGCTCGTCATAACTTCTTGAAAAGAAATTCACTTAGGGAGCATTTTCTGCACACACACCAAAGCTGTTTCTCCCTGTGACGCACAAACGAGCTCACAGAGGCAGTAACGGACATACTCGTATGGAGCAGCAGGTTTCTTCCAGAGGTGGTAACGGAGAGCAGCAAACATCGAGAACAGACGGCGGAGTCCGCGTGAAGGGAGCATGGACCGCATGTGTTGTGTTTGTTGTGGAATATTTTTACACATGACAGTGAAGTTGGTCTGGGTTTGAGGGCCTTTAGGAGCAGAACGCTTTCCCACAGGATGCTTCTGGGCAGGCAGAGGGAGGGCCGAGGGCGTGTGAGGTGGAGCTGGAGGCTTGCAGGCTCCCCAGGTGTTCGCTGTCCCCACACAGGGCTGGGAGTCCCTGGGAGTCTGTGCCAAGGGGAGTACTCTGTTACGAAATCAGGTGCAGTGCACCTGGGACCGATGCCATTCAGAAAGCAAACCTTCTGGATACCCTTTCGCCTCCCACCCCCAAAATCTATAGAAATAGTAGCAAACAACTTCAGTGACAAAAGCCCGAGGGCTCCACCCTGCGAGAACAGATGACGACTTTCGAGGGTGTTCCCAGAGCCGTCCCCCTGACTCGCTGTCCTGGTGACTCAGGAACTGCTGGCCGAGGGTATAGGTGAGGCAGAGCGGACGTGTCTTCATTGCCGGGGCTTGGAACCAAAATTCCCAGTTCTGGAGCCAAATTAGTTGTGTGTTGTTGGTACGTGCCCGTAGAAATTACAGCTGAGGCCCATGCATTACTGCACGAGGCATCGGGAGCCCTACTTGGTACGGAATCCCAGGTCGGCCGTAATTTCCAGCTCTACAAATCTACCGGCTGGTGATGCACTTGGTGAGACCCTGCCCATCTGCTATGCACGCACACACTGCTGCACCTTGCTATTACCCGACCCTTAAAAAAGATTTCCGTGTCCCCTGCCAGGCACGGGTGTGACCACGGGCCCCGGGTGTCAGGAAGCGGAAGGGGCAGGCCTTTCTGCCAGGTCCCCCTGACGGGCGCACGCGGGATTCAAGCCTCTGCTCACAGTGTCCTTTTGTCTGCAAGCATCAGCTTCCAGTGAAAACAAAACGCAGCGTGGTTTCCGACACCCTGCTGGCCAAGCATTTCTGTAGCCTGCTGCCGAGCTGCTCCTGGTCTCAGAACTTAAAATTTTTCCTGCCCCCAAAGCGAAACAAGACAGCACTTTTCGGTCAGAGTTTCTTCCCTGGGCACTGTGGCCTCTGGGGGCTGGGAAGTTCTGGTCCCTGGTTGTGGGGCCACCACCCTGTGCAGACAGCAGACCCCAGCCCTTCCTGCGAGGTGCCTGTAGCAGCCCCCCCCCCCGGTGTGGCAGCCAGAACCATCCTGGGACTTTGCAGGGGTCCCCTGGGGGCAGAGTCGCCTCCAGGCACCAGCCCCCATGTGTGGGTCCGAGTGATGGAAGCCCCATTTTGATCCCAGTGATGGACTGGGGAATGAGGTCCGGATGTTGGTGGGGGTCTGTGGGGCTCTGTGTCCTCACACGAACTCTAGAATCCTACGTCACCAAATGTATGCAAAGACCTAGCCGCCGTGTTCGCCCGTGTTTTCTCTGTTGAAAACTAACCATACAGAAAGCCCTTTGTATTCCGGCCTCTTAATTCTTAATGAAATAGAGCTGTTTGCCTTTAAAGAAGTACTAGGAACATTTTCTGAGAGGCGCATTTCACAGAAACCAGAAGGGGGTCCGTGCTTAGGGGATTCTGGAGAAATCTTGAAGAGAGTAAAATCTCCAGCAGACTGATTTCCCCCTAAGAGAAAGTCGGTATTTCGTTTTCTGTGTCTTTGTCTGTAGTTGAGAAATGTGTTGTCGTGATTTGACCCTATGTTTCCACCACGTGTGGCTTCGCGGCGCCGTGCGGGGCGGGAGGCACTTCCTCGGCGCTGTTGGCGCGTCTGTGGTTCTGGCCGTCAGCCTGGCTGCCAGGGCCTTTGTGCAGCTGTGTCGTCTGCCTCCATTTCCCCCTCCCCGTGACTGTCCAGGGCAACGCCCCACCCTCACGGGGTCGCTCGTTTAGGACACGGTTGTCCTCTCGGGCTGCTCGCGCCTGTCCTTGGTTTTGTTCCAGGGCGGGCGGGTGTCTGAGCTGAGTTCGGGGGAGGTAGCCAGCGCTCCTGAGTCTGTTCTTGAGCGTGCAGACGGCGCAGAGCCGGGGAGCTGCGCCGCGTCTCTTCCACAGGGAACACGATGCGGAAGAGACACGGCCGGCACCCTGCACACGAGCATTCCTGCTCCAGGGGATTTTCGCCTCTCCGTCTGCCACATTAGGACTGCTGTTTATGGAGGGTCGAGTGGGCCGACATGGGGGGTCAGTGCAGGAAGGGCTCTGAACCCATCCCCCAACCGCTGGCCTGGCCCCCAGGGGTGGCGCGGGGACCCCAGAGGTCTGGGGGCCCGGGGTGTTGACAGCCAGCTTCTTCCCATCCCTGTATCTTCGGGGTCTGGAGCGCTGGTCCGCAAGAGCACTGGGGTGTGTTCTCTGACAGTCTTGTCTTGAGCGTGGAGGGGAGTGATGTGTATTAACTGGAGACTCTCCGGACGATTCTCCCCCACAGATCTTTGGAAACTGGACCTTTGGGACGCTGGTGTTCACTGTGATGGTATTTACGGTCACACTAAAGGTAAGCGCATGCCCTTGATGTTCCTTCTTCAGCTGCCCTGTCCATTGTAACCATGCTCGGGCTGGAGCCCCCATGCCCCGGGCCACGCTCCAGGGTCATGTTCAGTCATTTAAGAAGCCACGTGGGGACGCAGCGCACTGGGTGCCGGGCGACCAATACGTGAACTTCTGGAATTACACAGAAGGTGAATGAGGGAATGAGCCTTTTCTTTATAAAAGGAGTCAGGTTAGAATTCCTTTAAGTGACAAGCCCCAATACAGTCAAAAGTTACTTTAAGGGCGCCTGGGTGGCTCAGTTGGTTGGGCGACTGCCTTCGGCTCAGGTCATGATCCTGGAGTCCCGGGATCGAGTCCCGCATCGGGCTCCCTGCTCGGCAGCGGTCTGCTTCTCCCTCTGACCCTCTTCGCTCTCATGCTCTCTGGCTCTCATTCTCTCTCTCTCTCTCAAATAAATAAACAAAATCTTTAAAAAAAAATCTTTAAAAAAAGTTACTTTAAAACAAATGAATGTATTATGGGAAATTCAGCTCTTTTGAAAGTCAGGCCGGATTCTGTATTCCTCAGACTGTCGCCCCGAGTCTCTGCAGTGGGAACACAGCCGACAGGGTAGCTGAGCGGGGGGGTCCTCCCCGAGCAGGAGACACTCCAGGGCGTGCCCCCCGGGATGCGGGGACACTGCCTTCTCTCTCTCCTCCGGGACCTCTGATTGTGCTCCTGCAGCAGGTTTACGTGGGCCTTTTGGCTGCTGTGGAGGCGGGGTGGTCTCTGTTCCCCGTCCTCTCCGGCTGCTGGTCCGCGATGCTGCGGCTGAGGCCCCGACGAGGCCCCAACCCGCGGTCTGTGTCTTGTCTTTCAGTTGGCACTCGATACGCACTACTGGACTTGGATAAACCACTTTGTCATCTGGGGGTCCCTGCTGTTCTACGTTGTCTTCTCCCTCCTCTGGGGAGGGATCATCTGGTATGTGGGGGTGCGAGGCCGAGGGGTCCCTGCTCTCTGGACCCACGTTCTCCGTGGGGAAGCCACGCGGCGTGGCAGGTGACTAGCTGAGACCAGGGAGGCCAGGCGCTGCCGCAAGGGACCTGCGTCAGATCGCAGGTCAGACGATTCTTCTCGAGAGAAGTCATTTACGCTGTGGCCCGGGCGGGCATCACCCTCTTGGTGGTGGGCTGGGCGTCCTAAATGTGTCCTGGGATGGGCCCCGGGCTAAGTGCTTGTCGGGCGTGGCATGGCCAGCCTTCTGTGCTGCAGCAGTGATGAGCGGGTCCTAGCGGGCGTAGCAGGTGGGGCTGGCCTGGGCCCCCTCCCCACCCCCCCCCCACCGCTGGCCGATGGAGCCCTGCTCCTGGGAGGCCACCCAGGACCCTCTGCGGAGAAATGGCAGGGTCCCAGTGCTCTGTGGGGAGTTCACTGTGGCTGCCAGGGGGTGGCTCCGTGGCCTCTGACAAGGGCGGGAAGTGGTTGTGTGTGTGGTACCTACTCTGGTGCTTTTACTGGTGCACCGTGGCTCATGCTGTTCCTTCTGCCGGGCTGTCCTTTCCCACTAGCCTGCCCCGCGAGCTCTTACGTGTCCTTCAGAACCCCATGCTGCGTCACCCGTCGCACGGCAGGCTGGTCCCACCTCCCGTCCCCATCACAGCACACACGGTGCCCCCACCTGTGCATGAGACGGAGCATTTCCTGAGCGCGGCTGGGACAAGGGAGTCCTGGGCGTCCTGGCCGGACGCAGTGTCCCCGCCACGGTGCCCGTGCTGGGCAGCTTGGAGCGTGGCTCTGCCCTCAGCACCTGCCTCCCCACCTCTCGGAGCGTCGCTGACCTCTAGTGGCCAGAGCCCTATGCTGCGTGTTCTTGGGGACCTGCAGGTGCTGAGCTGGATGGGCTTGTGGTAGCCTCCGGCCTGTGACGTCCACGGTCCGTCCGGAACACCATCCGCCCCGCTCCCCGGCCTTGGGCGTAGGGATGGCGGAACTAACCCAGGTTCACTGTTGGTCCCTTCCAGTTTCTGTCTTGGAGCCCAGTGTGGATATTTTCTTGAATTATAGATTTACCTGGAAGGGAGGCCCTTCATGCTCTCTGTTTTCATAGAAAAAATGTCATTTTTTTCACCGTATAAGCCTGGGGTGGTTAACTAGCGCTGCTGATCAGAACCCGTGTGTGTCTCGTGCATGTTAACAGCCATCGCTCAGGTTGTGGTTCCAAGATACCCCCCCCCAAAAAAAAATCACCTATTTTAGTCTTTTAAAATCATTTCTCACTGTCTGGAAACAGCTCCAGGGACATCCCATCTCTTTGGGAGACTTGTAGAACTCCTCACTGCCTGGCCTGACAGGGAAATCCTGCGGCTCATTGTTCGTGAGTAGGCAGGCGCACACACACTCAAGAGGGTCAGTGACAAAAGGAAAACCTCGGGGAACAGGCGGGCTTTTCCTGAGAGCAGAGAGCGCGGTGTCCTCCGCATGACCTCCGACCTGCCCATCTGTTGTTTTTCTAGGCCGTTCCTGAATTACCAAAGGATGTACTATGTGTTCATCCAGATGTTGTCCAGCGGCCCTGCCTGGCTGCTCATCATCCTGCTCATCACTGTCAGCCTCCTTCCTGACGTTCTCAAAAAAGTCCTGTCCAGGCAGCTGTGGCCCAGTGCCACAGAGAGAGTCCAGGTAGGGGTGCGGCGGGGTTGGGGGTGCTGCGGGGGGGGGGCGTGGGGGCCCAGCCGGAGCAGCCGCTGTGATCGCTGTAAGGAAAGCAGGAGGGGCTTGTGTTGGAAGTGCGCTCAGTCCGGGTGTTCCTAATGAGCGTTAGAACGTTAACGCAGGGGAGATGCAGGGTGACCACGGTCAGGCCCGAGACGCTAGTCTGCAGAAGTCAGAGAAGGGTCGAGGGAGACGGACTGAGCCAATACAAAAGGAAGATTATTTTGTATAAATCCAAAAAAGTTTTCAAAATTAATCATTACTTCGAAGGTAAAATTGCGTTAGTTTTAGGGATGGTGAATGTGGCCCCAAACGTTCGCGTTTATACTGGGCGATTCTGGTGAGTACTAGGGTCACTTGGTTTCCACAATCCCCAGTTAAGGCAACAGGCTGAATTCCGGATTCAGGAGAGAAGTGAGGTGTGTAGAATGCCCAGCCCAGCATGACCGCAGCAGCAGGTGTCAGTCGAAGCTGCTCAGAGTTCTCAGCGAGGGCTCGTCCCCCTTCATCCCCACACCCCTGCGACCTCAGGGAGGGCACGTCCCCTGTCCCCCTCACCCTGTGTCCTGCCCATGGAGGTGCAGAGCCTCCGTAAGGAGAAGGGAGGATCCTGCCGAGTGTGCAGAAGGCAGAGCACAGGCGGGCCTGCGGGTGTGGGAGGACTGTCCGTGTGCTTTAGGGCCCCAGGGAAGGCCTTCTGGAAAGCTCAGATCGCCCAGGTGCTCAGCCCCCAGGTGCTGTTGGCCGGCCTCTGGGGTGGGAAACAGCCAGGCCGCTGCTGGGTTTGCAGGGAGCAAGGTCTGGGCACCACGTGTGCCCACCTCCACCTGTCCCAGCGTTTGGATGGGACCCCGGTGGGGGGCTCTCTCTGAAGTCTGCGCTGCTTTAGCATGCTGGGCCCAGCTCCCCTGGTTGCTAGCCTTCCCCGCCTTGGTGCCTGTGTGTTCGTGGTCGGCACCGACAGCTCGTGAGCGTGCGTCAGCACCTCTGCTCTGAGCTCTTTAACAAGCGAGCACGACAGGAGCTTTCAGGGCGGAGGAGACAGACGCAGGGACGAGAGGCCCGCGCGGTCCCCAGGAGGGGAGCATCCAGGGAGGACGCGGTTTGCTTAGCGCGATGGCGGGGACGCGCAAGGGAGGTTCCTGCGATTAACCGGCCCCAACCGCCTTAACTTGTTTCTCTTTTCCCTTCCTCCTTCCCTTTGTCTCCAACTTCTTTGCCTAAATAACTGCTCCCACCTGTCTCGCGATGTGTGTGGCCCCTCGACCCCTCTGGACTGCAGACTAAGAGCCAGTGCCTTTCTGTCGAGCAGTCCACCATCTTTATGCTCTCTCAGACCTCCAGCAGTCTGAGTTTCTAACGGAACAAGGTGATGCTTTTCTGTCGTTTGGCATGGTGGGGTTACAGTCGCAGGAAGCAGAGGGCTGACCCCTCGCTGAGCCGTCCTGGCACCTGTCCCGGGCTCCTGCCTGCTCAGGATGAGCACATCAGGAGCTACTGGTGTGACCTGTATCTGAGACGCAGAAGTGCACGTGGCCCGTGCTTCTCCGTGTGTCCGTGGGAGGTTGCGGGTCCCACCTGCCCAGGTGCAGAGCTGCACTGCATTGCACTGGCTGGCAGGTACCCGTGGCCCCTGCACACAGAGGTGTGGGTGTGGCGGCTCCTACGTCGCTCGAGCGCACGTGGGCAGAGTCCATGCAGCACCAGCCCCCTCTCCGCAGCCAATGGCGGATGGACAGCAAGACCTCCTCACTCACGCAGCTCTGCGGACCCGTTGCACAGACAGGGAAACTGAGGCCCCCACGACAGAGTGTTGTGCAGGCCCCACAAGGCACTACAGAAAAGACAAGGCTCGGGCTGAGCCACCCAGGCTGTGGAAAAGCTGGGAGAGATGTGTTTGGGTCAAGTGTTTCTCCAAATTCCCTTTTCACTTTGAAAAAGATTCTGTTTTTAGAAAAAGCCTTACGTTGCTGTGAGCGGCTGTGCTGGCTTGTTTCTCAGCAGCCTTGAGCCACACACAGGGTAGCTGCCCAGGGCTACAGCCTGTTCCTGAAGAGCCATGATTTCAGGGGCACAGTTGTCCAGGGATGGCTCCTGTCCGTGTGTCTAAAGGACACACTTACAGAGGCCTCAACGTCAGTGATGCTTGGAAACTGTTCCTAGTACAGCTGAGTTCATAGGAAAATACCTAAGCAAGAAAAGGCTCTGTTTTCTTTTAACGACCGTTCATCCTCTATACGTTTTAAACACTATTTTTTAACTAACAGGATGGTACATTTTTTAACTTCTGATAATTATCAGCAGTCAAAATTTTTCTACTCTGGTGCCATCAGAATTTGCTAGAATGAGTGACTTAATTTTATCTTACTGGATACATACTTGAAAACATTTAGGATGAAATTACTAGGAACATTTAAGTTACGGGCTGTGCTTAGGAAATTGATTAAATCTTGCCAACTTTGGGATAAAAATACATACTTTCACTCTTGATGCGTGAGGTGTGCTAAGACTCTCTCTCAGAAGCCCACGTTTGGCTGCTTGGGCATGGTCGGCGCCGGGCGCCCAGCAGGGTCCACGGCCACATGAGGCGGCCGTGTGCCCACACCTGCGCCTTCCTGGGGCCCCTGGCACGCACACAGGTGTGCATGTGCTTCTGGGAACCCCCCTGGACACCTGCCAAACTTTGGAGGAACAGACCCTGGACCAGTCCTCATGTCAGATGGGCCGTTGTTTCCCTCCATCTGTTCTGTTAAAAAGAAACACATCACAGGCACCAGGTCTTGCGTGTGTGCATGTGTCACCGTGTATACATATCTGTACACGTGTTTCGCTGTGTTACCGGATACAGTTCCGTCCCTGTGAAGGGCCGCACCCCCTCCCCTGACCAGTTCGCCCTTCTCTCACCAGAAGACGTTCTGCATCTCACCTTGTTCTCCTCCACCTCTTCAAGTTCCCTTCTTGCTGGTTCCTGAGGCACTACTATGGTCTGACGAGAAAGCCCGCGTTGACTTGCGGCACCGTGACCCCCGGGCCCTGCAGGGGTCTAGCCTTGGGGTCGGGGCGAAGGACAGGGACAGAGGGGCAGGCAGGTGCAGTCCCTCCTGTTTGGGGTGAGCACCGAGGCGGCCGCCAGCGGGAGCAGCCGGTCTGGTCCTTCCAGCGGAGGCTCCTCCGCGGGCCCCCGGCCTGCTGTTCCAGCCTGCCCTCTGTGCCCTGCCCTGTCCCTTGGTCTCTGCCAGGTGAAGGGCTGTTAGGAAGACCCGCTCCTTCCCTGGCGGCACCCTCCCGCTGCCCCCAGCTTGCACAGGCCCCAGGTCCGGCTGCGAGGCTGGGTCGTGCTCCCGGACGGGAGGCGCTTCTGGAACCAGGCGCAGCCCCTCTCAGTATTTCTCCTCGCCTTTGCAGCAGAGCACGAAACTCAAAGCATCGGTCGCCGCTGCGCCAGGCACGGACGGGCCACTTCTGAAGGACCTCTTGCCACGGCCGAGGCGCCATTAGCCAAGGATAGGTAACCGTGTCCGCCACGCCGCCTGGCAGGCCTCCTGGGTGTGCTGTGATCCTTCCAAACTGTCCACTTTTCCTCCAAAGTTTTGCTGTGCCATTTTGATAACAAAGGTTCATGATGAAAAAAAAAAAACAAAAAACCACTTTTTACACACACGTGTGTTTCTGTCCCAGGTAAGTGACCTGCCTGAGCGTGTCTGGGCTGCAGATGGCCGTGCACTGCTCGCGTGTGCCGTGGCCTTCCACGCGCGTTTACTGGATCCACTCACCCAGGGTGTTCAGTGCCTAGTTTGCCAGAACAAAGCTCATTCCTTGGCCTTGGTTGTGGAAAGAGCTTCACCCAGAAGGTCTCTCAGGAAAGACCGTATTTTGACAAGACAACGGAAGATTGCATGATTTGCGTGGAACGTTGGCCCAGGCAGACGTCCAGCACAGGTGTCCTGTTGTCCGTCAGCCGACACCGGGAGCCGTGTCTGCCCCAGAGAGGCCCGGAGATGCAGCCGCGCTCACGACGCACCCTGAGCTGGGTGTCTCGGGTGCTGACGGGCACACTGCCTTCTCTGCCCGGGGACGGTTATTCCTTTAAGACCCGTTCCTTCCGGACTGCTTCCCTCAGGCCCTGCTGCCCGGTAAATTTAACAACGGCTAGGTGAGGCGGCCGGCCTCCTTGGGCTGTAAGAACCTGCACAGACTGAGGTTGCCCACGTGCGTGGAGGGGACCGTGGACCCCAGCCCCGGTCCCCGGGGCCTCTGGTAGAGGCTTCGCACGTGATGGAGCCAAGCGGGGCAACCGCTGGTGGCCAGAATGCGGTCACCATGCTGGCTCTGTGTCCTCGGTCACACGGGAAACGCTCCCGACCCGTGTCTGGAACGGGAGGCCCCGCGGGCAGCGTCAGAGCAGGCTGGGCAGGGTCCTTGTGGAGGGTCCCGGGACTGACGCTGTGTCCTCTGTGTTCTCCAACAGAGCACATGTGTGCGCGGCCAGGACTGCCTCCCCGAACTCACTCTCCTGGCCTACCCGCAGAGCCCCAGCCCCTGGGCCGTGTGGCCAGGCCCGCACACAAAGCAGGGGACGCTGATGTGGCCTCCCCTCGCCGGTCTCCTGCACAACCACCGCCATCCCGGCCCTGCGCCCCACGGGGGGACCACTGGTGGACAGGCCACCAGTCCAAGCCTTTGAGAGCTGCACGTGTGTGCTTCTCCCCGCCCCCGAAGGAGGGATGAGGACCACGGGACTTGTTTGGAACGCGTGGCTGGCAGTCGTCACCTCTCGTGGGGCTGGTGGCCCCGACAGCTTCTCTTGGGCATTTGGCTGGGCACGCACGGCCCACTGCACCTGGGCCAGGGCCTCCAGCCCCATTCGCTGCTGGAGGAGGACCCCTGCGTGGAGGTGGGCCATCAGCTTGCGCGGGGGTGGCCACACCGCCGACCGTCCGAGCACAGGGGCCTTGTCCTCACCGTGGGACGGGCCGGCCTTGCTTCTGTGCCTCCTTGTCCGGAGCCCTCCAGCCCTTGTGCTTCTGGAACTGGCCGCACCAGACCCTGGCGTCACCGTGCTCCTACAGCCTATCGGAGTCCTGGACGGTGTCCTGCTTCAATCCGAACCCGCTCCCTAGCAAAGCTGCTTTCCAGGGTCATGTCCGATGTGGGGTTCGTCCCTCTGAGGGAGGACCTAGCTTCCCCTGTGTGAATCTCTGAGTGTTTCCTGTCCCCGGCTGCCCCTGTGGAGAAGAAGAAAATACCGTGTGTGACGAATAGAGAACACTGTCCACTCCAGCCTTCCCGATACAAGATAGGAGCTAGTTTTTCTCACACCCCCATGGGTAGACCCTCCCCGCGTTCTCTTGTCCAGAGAGCTTTCCCCACTTCTAGGGGAAGGCTGGTGGTCGGGGGCCGGGGGCAGACCCTTCGATGTCCTCATCGAGAGGTGGCCTCCAGGGGCCGCGTCCATCTTCCAAAATCTGTTTCCGGCCCGCACGGGTCTGACAGTGAGGCGGTGTCTGAATCCTGAGAAGCAGGATTGCCGCCCTGGCCGGCTGCCCACGGCCAAGACCCAGACCAAGGCCTGCGTGTTCTGTTGGATGAGTGCTGTGTTGCAGTCCGCTGTCCAGGGCGTCATTTGGGGTGGGCAGACCTTGAGGAGGCTGCTGCGTTGACGGTCCCGGTCCCTTCTCTGTACTGCTGTTTGTTTCTAGAATAACCTCCTTGACGTAGCCTTAATGGTCCGCAAAGAAGACATTTCAGTCTGAGATTCAAAGTGTGGATGTGGAAACAGATGCCTTTTGAGAAAAGCATCGCCCCGAAGCTAAATGACAAGCAGGCCCCTTGCTCGCTGCCGGGTTCCAGGCTGTGGCCCCGGCGACGCTGGTGAGTGAACAGGGGTCTGCTTCAGAGACGCTCCATGCCAGGCATTTTGGGAAGCCCAGATTTCACAATTTGTATAATGTTTCGCCTATAAAATACTTATTTGAACTAGGGGATGAATTGACTGCATACACAGAGGAGTTGGGGTAAGTTCAGGTGAAGTACCAACAGCAAACCAAAGACCCAGAGAAAGGACGGGGAGCGCACCGGGGTCTCCGCCCTCCGTCCCGCGCGCCCCGCCCCCCGTGTGTGGTGGCGCCCCGGCCCTCCCGTCCGCGCTAGACCCTGCAGCAGGGGTGTGTGCATTTTTACAGCCGTTTTTAAGAACCTAATATGGGTATAAATGTAATACCTGTAGGGAGACAGATTCTCTGTATGTTTAGTTAACAAATTCTTTGTAATGTATTTTTTTAGAAATCTTAAAATTGCCTTTGCGCTGAAATATTTTCATAGCTGTTTCTATCCCTTTATTCATTTATTTGTTAATATACCACATCTAATTTTTAAAGTACGTTTTTAAAGCTTTTATTTTTTAAGTTGATGAACTTTTGGCCACTTTGCATTTAAATTCTGGTGGGCGTTTTGGCCAAATATCTCCATATCTGATGAACGTGAAGATTCAGATTTGATGTTATTCTCTACACCTGTGTCCCTGGTGGCAGTGATTAGTTGAAGGCATATTTAGAGCACAATATTTCGCTTGCTGGTTCTTCACAGTTGATTGCGATTATCATCTGCTTTTTGATTTGTTTTTCATTTCCATCCTTCGGCCTTAAAATAGAAGCTTCTCGAGGGATGGTTCGGTACCTCTTTCCACCTGTACCGAGACCTCTGATAATGCACATCTCGTTGGGAAAGTCACTAACCCCTTACATGCTCCAAATGTCTCTTACAAGATGGTCAGGGAATCCTCCGTGAGTGCGCCTGATCGGTGACGCGGCCCCGGGGCGGGTCGTAGAGCGGCAGAGCCCTCCGGGATGAGTGTGCACGTGGGACCCAGTGCGGTCTCTCACCTACATGAGTTCCTGTTTACTTGCCTTAAACTGACCTGAAAGCAAGTCCTGTCATCTTCGAGTGTTCGTTTTGGAAACCTCGTTCAGGACAGCACACGTTAATGAATTACCAACCCGTGATCTCCCACACGGGTCCCAGCATCTGGTTCCCAAGCCGCACACCATCCCCTTAAGAGCAGGTCACTCTAACGCACAGGTGGCCCCCACCACGTCCCTGTCTCCTGTTTTCAGCTCCGTGTCCACTTGGCCACACGGTACGCACACATACAGTCTCCCTGGGCCCTGGCCATCCTGCCCCCTTCCTGAGGGGACCCTGCCAGGAGCTCCAGGAACACAAGGCTCGAGTCTCATGCCCTGGCAGGATGCCGGAGGTGGGCACGGCAGCCCCGGGGGGCAGACGGGGCTGTGGATGGATATGCTGCAGCGCTTCCTCCTTGGGGAGACCCCCCCCCGGCTGACACTGCCCCGCGGCTCTGCCCTCGGGACGGGGCAGAGAGGAGCGTCCAGACCCTCTGAGCCACGGGGCCTCTGCGAGCCTCTGGGAGCACCGGCCGGCCCTCTGCCGCGGGCAGTGGGCAGAAAAGGCGTCCTCCCCTTGGCAACTCCGGTTAGAACCCAGCTCGTCTATTCCTGTGCATTTGACTCCACAGAGTGAACGCCGACCAGATGAGCCCCTCGTGGTATAGCTGTGCCTGCACTTGGGAAGGAGGCCCAGGCGCCCGGCTTCTGCAGTGACGGGTTATAGAATTGTAGTTTGGCCTGGTGAGATTTTGCAGCTTTAAGTACAAAAACGTCTCCTACATGCTATTCTAATTAGTCTCAAATTGTTGCACATCAACCAAATGCCCAGTGCAGCCTAAAGGGAGTTTCCCGGCCTTTTTCTTTAAAACCACTAAGCTCGCCGGTGTTGCACTGACTGGAATAACCCAATGCAATTCCTCCTCCTTTCTTCGGAAAGCTATTACTTATTTAACAGCTCCGTGTCACATTTCCATGTACAGTTTCTTGCCTTCTGCGTTTCTTTTGGAAGCTTCTCATTTTAGAAACAGGAAAAATGTTAGTCGGCAAATACATTTTTTTGAGTTAGAGGGTAGGTGAATGGGAACGAGAATCATTCTGATATTGTCTATAAACAAAGCTTTAATGAAGATATGTTGGAAGTATTACTAAAGTGTGATTCTACTTTTGCAGAAAATAAAGATCAGTTTATATAGCTTTATTTTTTACCTTATCAAAATATACAGAATTTTAATATACATATAGTGTCTCTGACTTAAAACTATGATATGTGTCTGCATTGCCATTTAAAATGTCTATTCATTATGTAATGTAATAAAAGAGAATCTTCAAAATGTATTTAACATGAATGGTATCTGTAGTTGTCATCATCATAAATACTGGAATTTATTTTTAAATTATTGAAAATAGTAGGTACAGTTAAGATAATAAATCAGCCTCCAGGTAGTCAGGTTTAATTGATAATGATTCATTAACTCACTTTGAAAAATTAAATTGTGATTAAACCAAATCTTACACTTCTGTAAAGTTTATTTTGTATGCTACTGTTTTTAACTTTTATTTCTGTAGATAAAGTATGACTTAATATTAATTATATCAGACTTTTCTGCAGATTATTTAAGCAGGAGACTTGAATCTGCTTGCAATAGAGAAGAAAAAATGTCTGGTTTGGTTTCTTTATAAATAAATCAGCAATTGGGCGTAAATCTCTGGGGACAGAAGCTGCAGGGTGAAAGCTCTCAGCCTGAGTGTTTGGGCTGAAGGTCACCTGGGTGACCGGGTGCACCTGCACTCACCGAGGCCGCAGTGCGGCCCAGGCGCTCAGGACGGGAGAACGGCATCATGGATCCCTCGCTGAGCCACCCCGTCACCACCCACAGCTCCTCTGACCGTCCTGCCTTCAGGCCCGCGCCCCGGGTGTAAGCT
Source organism: Callorhinus ursinus (assembly GCF_003265705.2). Classification (NCBI taxonomy): domain Eukaryota; kingdom Metazoa; phylum Chordata; class Mammalia; order Carnivora; family Otariidae; genus Callorhinus; species Callorhinus ursinus. The sequence continues at coordinate 3,824,588 of NW_027397141.1, forward strand.
TCTGCTTGCCCCGGCCTCCTCCCCCCTTCCTCTGGCCCCTCTCATTCCCTCCTCCTGTCCAGACTCCGGGCCTGCGCCCTGCACGGGTCCCCTGCGCCTGCTGGTCGCACCAGTTCCACGACACCTGTGGACAGCGGGCTGGTGCGTGTGTCCCCTCCCCACGCTGCCCCCTCCCCCTCGGCTGGTCATTCACCTCCCGCCCACTGGCCGCTGCGGTCCCTCCAGCTCCTTGTCTGAGGACCAACCTCAAGCCCACCACACCTGACATCAGGCCCTGAGATTCGGAGTCGATGAGGGGACGAGGGTGGAGCCCAGTCGGGGATGCTCAGTTCTGGGGTGCCACCCCACAGGCCTCCCCAAACCTCTGGGAGGGACCTGGACTCTGCCGTGTGCGCGCTTTGTCCCTGGCCCTCGCGCCCCGTGACACAAGCACGCAGCCGGTGCCGAGTAACCTGGGCTGAATGGGTGGCCGTCACCGTGTCTAGCCAGCCGCCGGCGGCCAACACGAGACTGGAATATGCAACAGGAAGTAAAAGGCTCTGGCACCTGTCGTGGGTCTAACCTGCCTCGGTGACCCTGGCATCTGGGAGGATAGTACCTTGTCCTGCTGGTACGAGACTCACAGATATAACAGCCAGCACCACTCACCTGTGTTCCCGTGAACACAACCACTCGGTCATATGCTAACAACACCCACACGCTAGGGAGCTCCCTCTTGCACGGAGAAGTCTCGGGAACATGTCATTTCTCAATTTCTTTCCTGCATTGAGGGGATACCACCAAATTCCCCGAGGGAAAATGTTCACCTTTGTACATTTTTAGGATTCAGGCACTCATTGGAATAATTCAGGAATGATGAATGAAATATTAACTCATCACTGAGCTGCCCTCGTTCTCACGGAGCCTGTGGAGGCTCAACAGAAACCCGAGAACCCGTCAACTATGAATTAGGTGAAGAATTTCGTATACACTGAAGACACCAACCCCACAATTAGTGGACAGGTGTCATGACTAATGGCAGCCAATCTTGGGAAAATAGAAATGGACACTTTGCGCCGTACAGCACATTACTGGAGGTGACCTATCGCTTACCTCCCCATTTGTGGGCCGGCCCACGCGGCTACAGGGTCGTTGGTCCTACGTGGACAGACAGCATATGGAAAGAGAACCAGGCAGCACAGACATGGCCGTCCCACCTGGAGACCAGTCTGCTCCAGAAGCGCTCAATGGACACAAAGCTCGTGAGTGGCTTGCTGGCGGAGCAGGCTTCTTGGGGTCGCTGGGAGCGAGCAGCAGGGATCGCGACGTGGATCACTGTCCCTCAGTCTGGATCCAGGTGGGTCTCCTGAGGCCGTGAGGGAGGGTCTGCTCGGGGTTCCGTCCTCTGCTGGCCGCTGTAGGGGGTGGTTCTCCGCAGTCCTCCGCCTGCAGACAGGTCACCTTGAATCTATGCTTCGTCTCCCCGTGAGCGTGTCTGTGTCCAAATGTCCCTCATAAAGGACACCAGTCATATTGGGGGTTGGGGCCTCCTTATTTGAGCTTAAAGACCCTATCTCCAAATAAGGTCACATTCTGAGGTCCTAGGAGTTAGGGTCTCAACATAGCTTTTCGAGGGGACACACTTCGACCCATAAGACCCTGCTTTGGGGTTCCCAGTGGGAGATTCGTCGGCCTTAGGGGGTGGGCGAGCACAGAGGCTGCGTGTGCAGGGCACGCGTGCACACGAGCTGCAGAGAGTCGGGGGAGCTAAGAAACAACAGCCCCGCTGCGAAGTCGTGGCCCAGGCCAAGCCGGCCCAGCCCGGGGACCCTGGTTGAAGCAGAGCTGGGTGAGGGAGGGGCCCAGAGTGCCCTGCTGTAGAAGGACCCGCCCGACCCCGCAGGGCCCTGCCTCCTCACGAGCTGCGCTTGGGGGTAGCCACCCCTTTGGTCAGGGGCCTCCCTGTCCGCCGAGCGGCCCTTCCACACAAAACTCCCGTGGCCATCAGCTGGGGTGCACTCCTCAGCTCCCCTTTAAAGACTCTCAGGAAGGGGTCTCCATTTGCCACCTCTGCACCCCCATTCTCTTCTCGGCCCACCCAAACTGGGCTCGTCTCCCACTCCCCTGGGAAGGCCCGGGACACCCCTGCACCCCAGGCCCCGAGGGCTGGGCAGGGGAAGAGGGCGAGGAGGGGCGCTCCCCTGCCGTATCTGTGTTCACAGCTGCAGGGCCCCAGGGACTGCACGGAGCCCGGGATAGATGCAGGGCTCAATGACGCAGCTCCCCGAATAATCCCCGCACCTCAAGGCTCGCAGCCCCGCCTGCCCAGCTGAGCTGGACTCCTGGGCTGTGGTCGGGCAGACCAGCCCTGGCCATTCGCTTCCAGAAGCGGACGTGCAGGAAGGCCCCCATCACGGCAGAGCCGGCCATCGGGGAAGCAATTACACCAAGGGCACCTTAGTTCAGGAGAAGCGAGCAAGGGAGGGACGTCGGCTGCTGAAGGGTCCAGGTAGGCTTGTGGTCTACCTGGGGGCCGGAAAAGGGTACCCCATCCTCCCCCCACAAGGTTGGTTTTCTGAAACCCTAGGCAGCCCCCCAAAGGATGACCAGCGGGCCCCCTGACTTGCTGCAGGCATGTCCCCACTTGTCCCCTCCTCACTTTGGACCCAGTGTGACAAGGGCAGAGACACCCTGAGGGCACCCCGATTTTCTGAGGGGGACGAGGAGTGCCCTGTGCCTCTTCTCTTTAGCCCTACGTGGAGAATGGATGTGTTTACCACCTGAGGTGTTAACTGCTTTTTCTTAATAGAGACTTTCTTGGGGGGCGCCCGGGTGGCTCAGGCAGTTGAGCGTCTGCCTTGGGCTCCATCCCAGGGTCCTGGGAGCGTTGGGCTCTGCACTCAGCCTCTGCCTCCGCCCCCAGGTCATGGGCACGCACACGCTCTCTCGTGCGCTCTCTCTCTCAAATAAATCTTTAAAAAAAAAATAGATTTTTGGGGGGGAAAGCAGTGCTTTTATATAAATGATTTAAGCTCAAATGCTAGTTTTAAACAGTAAATCAGAGAAACGGGGACAATTTGGAAGGCAGATGGGCCCTCTCAGGCTGGTCCCAGGGCACAGTGACCAACGGGACAGCCTTGCAGGACTTCCAAGCATGGGGGCTCTGCCACAGTGTTGACAACGTTCCAGATCCGGAATTGGCAGGCAAACGTCAACTCTCACCTCCGGGACCGAGCCAGAGTCTGCAGCCTGAGCTCAGAACTCGGAGCCCGGGGCCCCGGGACCCCAGGTGTGTGCTTTGTCCCCTGCAATCTCTCCCCGCCGTAAGCAAGGATACCTTGGTGCAAATTGCCCCTTGTATTTCTGCTCTGCGGTACACTTTCTGGAGGCGCGTTTGTGATGGTGATCTCCTTGTGCCTCACCGGGGGCTTGGGAGCTGTGGAAGCCGTGCAGAGCCACAAAGGGCTCATCCGGCCACATGATGAGCAGGAGGCCAGCAGGGCGTTGCTCGGACCAGGGATGAGTTGGCCGGCTTTTGTACTCGGGGAGATTCATTTCCTCTTGAATCACCTCAACTTTAGAATCAGCCCTAACATTTTCTGAACAGCACAGAAATTTTGGGAGTTTGTCCTCTGTGCTTTCACTGTGTTGGGGACCATGTGCCGAAGCAGAGACCGCTTTCATATTCTGGGCTTGCTGGTTTGCTGGCCCCCAGAGCTGCTTGCCAGCCGAGCCCGTCCGGGTGTGGGTAACGGAGATGAAGATGCGGGATCCTGGCTGGGAACCCCTGCGTTGTGGCAGGGCACGCTCCCGTCGGGAGCCCATGCGCGCTGGCCTGTGGGATCTGAGCCTGCAGCCCGCACACATTCTGACCAGGGTCACCGCACGGGTCACCAGCCATTTCCCCTCATTTTCTGCACCAGCGGCACAGTCTGCTTGGACACCCCGCAGAGCACTCCCCAGGAAGCCAGGGGACCGCCTCCCTTTGTACTTTCACTGCTCAGTTAACTGGTGTTTCCTACAGCCCATCCGGGAGAATCTCTCTTACTGGAGGGCCTCCCACGCAGTCATGGGGAACGAGGTGTTGGTCTTAAAAAAACAGGCAAAGCCCAGCACGCTGGAGCACCGTGACCTCCCTGTGGCCCCTTGGAGAAGAGGAACCCATCTGGTCCCTGACTCCCAAAGGTTCTTGGGGCGCTGCCCATGACCAGCCCTTCCCATCTCTTCAGCTCCCCACCAAGCAGAGGGTTTCCCCTTCATCTCATTTCCTGTCCCCTCAAACCACCCCCTTCCTGAGCCCGCCTAACCCCCTCCTTTGTGAGCCCTGCCTGCTCTGTTCACTGAGACAGGAACCTGGCCCACACTGTGCCCACTGCATGCCTGGGACCTCCCAGGAGAGCGTGGCCCCTGCAGACCCCGCATCCTGGGCCAGTGGAGCCTGACTGCCCCGGTGCGCACCGGCCACCAGGGAGCTTGCTGGGTGCACGCTGACCTTCCATGAGCCCCACGACCCCAGGGCCACTCCTGGAGGAGGAAAGTGCTCCTGCGGGATCAGTGCCGGGCACCCTCCCTGCAGGCCTGTGTCGCCGTGCCCTGGGTGGGTCTCAGGCAGCGCCCACACCTCAGGATGCTGTGTCCAGCAGTTAGAGCTGCCTCTTGGCAGGATGCCGTGGTTTGGTTTAAACCAGCTGACCACTCCGCCCTGCTACATGCAGACTTTGTGAAGCCTCAGCTGAAATGAGCGTTCTGGATGTTTTCGTCCTCATATTCACTTTCATGTTTTAGATGACCTGATGCCCTCTGCCTGCCTGGCCAGCGAGGGGCGCAGTGAGCTCCTGCCCACCCCCCGCCCTAGGTTGTGACAGCCGGCTGTGCTTCCCACAGGGCCGGAGCCCTGGCTCCCCGTTGTTGGCCATGGTCCCGGCCGTCCGCCCCAGAAGCACGGCCGGCAGGTGGCCTGGAGCACACGCTCCCCGCGCAGGGGTGAGGCCACTGTGCGCACAGGCTTTGTGTTGACCCCGCCCGCCGGCCGCCCTCCTTCTCCTGAGAGGCTCCTGGGGAGTTGGGGGAGCCTAGCATGGGTGGAGGTCCTCAGGGCCGCATGGAGCCTGGCTTTGAGCAGGTGCCTTGCGGCCGGCGGGACCCTCCTCCTGTGGGTGAGCCCGGGAACTGGAGTCGGGCCGGGCAGAACTCCCCGTCCAGCCCAGCCCGTGTCCCCTTGGGGTGCCGGATGTGCGCCCGGTCGCCGGCGACCCCAGGCGGAGGGGCACGACCCCTGCCCACCGGACACGTAGGGAGAGGCGAGGGCGGGCTCGGGTGTCTCCTCCCCCTCCCGCGCCCTCCCCCGCCCCCTGGTCCCGCCCCTGCCCCAGACATTAACCCCTTTCTCCCCTCCTCCCCCCACCTGAGCCCTCTTCCTCTTCCTCAGCCCACGCCCCTCCCTTCCCTCCCCCTCCCCCTCCGCCCTCCACCACGTCCCCGCCCCCACCTTTCCCCGCCTCTCTCGGGCGCCCTCCTCCCCTGCACCCCTCCCCCTCCTCCGCCCTTCCCCCTGCGGCCGGCCGGGGCGGCGTCGGGCGCGGCACCTGCGGCGGAGGACGCGCGGAGGACGGTCCAGGCGGGCAGGTGTGCGGGGGTGGGGAGGCCGGTGGAAGGGGTGGATGGGGACGGGGGCGGGGGGGAGGGGGGAGGGTCCGGAGGTGGGCGGGCCCGACCGCGGTCTCCGGTGGGGGTGCATCCCTGCAGTCACCCGCTGGAGGCGCGGGGCTCCCTGTGCACAGACGCCCCTCCCCATTGTCACAGGGTCGTGTCACACGCGGCAGGTGTCCCTCACGCCCCCCCCCACGCCCCCCACCTTGAAGAGCCACATCCCAAGCTCCTCCGAATCCCCCCCCCATCCGTCAGGTGTCAGGACAGGTGTTGGGACAGGTGGCCCTGCAGGTTGGTGTGGGGGCAGCAGGAGGAGGCCCCCCCACCGGCGCCTGCACTTCCCTGGGCCCCCCAGCCCGGCAGCGGCAGCAAGGAAAGGCGGGTGGCCCACAGGCTAGCGGCCTTGCTTTTCAAAAGGGCTACTCAAGAGAGACTCCCACAGTTTAAAAAGAAGAGCGGCTCTTTTCAGTCAACTTCAAAGGCTGTTCGATCACTTTTTAAGAAAGGGGCCCTGTTGCTCTCCTTGGCTCCTCCTGAGCAGCTCTGCTCACTTAAGAGGGAGTTTGAGAGGAGCAGACTTTGGTCCTGAGCACACAGCCTCCGGTCCTTACAGGAGACAGCCCCGTCCAGGGGCCAGAGGCCTCCAGGGACCCTAGCAGGCTGCCCGCCAGCCCTGGCCCAGGAAGGGGTTAAGGTGACCCGGCAGCACGGCAGGATGTGGGGGGGGATGCTGTGGGAGGCCCCAGGATGTGTGGCCGCTGGGAGGCACAGGGGCACCACAAAAATAGAAGTGGGTCCCCAGGGGCTGCTGGCTGCAGAGTGTCCAGGCCCCCCCTGCGGCAAGCAGAGGACCCCACTTGGCAGGTTGGTGAGGAGGTGCGGACCCTGGGGAAGGAGCCCTTGCACTGGCGGGCAGGCGGGCGTTCTACTGTGCAAATCCAGGGGATGACAGGCCGAAGCTGGTTTGCAGACCCGAGTTCACAGACCAGGCTGTTCTGAGCTCTGCCCATCCTCCTGGGACCTACGCCCTCTGCTCACACCACCGGGGAGGGGACTGTCCTGCCCCGACCTGGGGGCGGGTGGTGAGGAGGGGGCTCTCGCTGGGGTGATCCGGCTCTATCTTAGGACCGCTTCGCTTTTCAGGACCCCGCTCCCCACCCTGTGGGCTGGGCTGCGCCCTCCCACCCTGGTCTCACGGTCTGGGCCTGGCTAATGCTCCTGGGGCATCAGTTTTGCCTCACACAGTTGTGCAGGGAAGAGGCTGGTGCAGAGAGCTTCTGCCACATAGGGCCCACAGCCCGGGGTGGGGGCCCTGGGGCCTGGAGGGCCTGGGGCAACTCTTCTCAGAGCAGGAGAGGCAAGGTTTTCTTACAGGAGAACTTACAGGGAGCTAGAAGGAGGCCGTCCTGCAGGGGTCATGGTGACTGGCCCTGCAGAGCCCCTGACAGTCGGGAGGATTCAGGCAGCTGGAAAGCCACCTCCAGCAGAGTCTCCAGCAGAGTCTCCCCCCTGCCCCCCGCTGGTGCTCCCTGGTGCTCACCGGCCACACCGTCAGCCTGCAGATGACCCTCTCCCCCTCTCTGAGTCTCAGGTTTCCCACTGCGGTCTTGAACTGAAAATGGGATATTTATCTGGGAAAGCAGCATCTGGGCAAGTCGAGGAGAGATCCCAATCACTGTGGAAGGAGAGCTGTCCGCCGCCACGTTACTGAACTTCTGAAATATGAACAGAATCCTGCAGCTGAAGCAGAGGACGTGGAGTGTGTGTGGGCCGCAACCAAGCCGGCCTGGAATGCTCCCAACCAACAGCACGTGGTCCCCGACTTCGTGGGTGTCGTATTATTTTAAGAGGCTCCTGGAGAAGTAGTTACAAGCGTTTACTGCATTTGTCCTTTTGTATTTGCTCACGAGAACATTAGTGAGGCTCTTTGCTGGCAGACGGGAGACTCGCTGGGCTGGACACACACGGGCAGCAGAGATGCTCTCGTCCTTTGGACAGGGCAGGAGAGGATGGGGTCGGTCTTCACCAAAGCACCTGCAGAAGCAGCTGTGGGCCAGGCGCCGGCTCACAGGAAGCCCGCACTCGCGGCGGAGTCTGGCGCTGCAGTCGCCTGGCGTGGCCGCTGGAAGAGGCAGGGGCGGTCCCCTCTTGCGGGCCGCCCAGGGGCTTATAGACTCCCCATGGGCTCCCGGCCGGCGTAGCCTGTCTGTGGCGTGTTCCTCTTTGAGATGGGGACGTAACCCTGCTTCCTCCTGACTTCCTTGAGTGAAACTTCCAGAACTCTCTGCCCACAGTGGGATGTCTGATACTGCGTGGTCGCAGGAAATGCTAGGGCATCTCGACTTTGTGGCCCGTGGTGGGAAGAAGATGGGGGAATGACAAGTCCCCTCCACCTTCAGCTTCTCTGTCCTAGAACCGCCTCCTCTGCTTTTGAGTGATGCTACTACGTTCTCAGTATTGGCGATTTGTAACTGATTGATAACGCACTTGTCTGGGAGACCGCAGTGCAGACAGCAGTGACAGTGGCATCTTCGGTGCATTTCTCTAGTGCTGGGGCTCCCGCTCGGAAGCAGCAGCAGGAGAGGAGAGTCAGATTTCCTGTCCTCAGGCAGCCGTCTCATCAGTGAGAGCATGCACAGTGCCCCGGGTGCAGCGACAGCACTGAGTGTGAGCGACGCCGAGCCCGGGTGTGCGTGTGCACGGGCCGCTCTCCCGGGACTCCGAGCTCCTGCAGGGCAGGGCTTGCCTGATGCTCTCGGCACCGAAGCAGGTGCGCAGGGAGGTGGCCCAGCAGAAGGAGGAGCGGGTGACGCTGGTTGGCTTGGATCTTCTGCTGTGCTCTGCCACGTCCCTGCCACCCAGCCCCCAAGTCCCCTGTGTGCTGCGAGGGGGATGCCTGGACTCGAGAGAGGCACAGAACCAGACCTGGTGACTGTCACTGCTCCGGGTCCTCACCTATTGGGAACTTCTCAGTGGAAGACAGAACGATTTGGTGCTGCGTGGTTATGCCAGCCTGGAGATTCTTATTTGTTTGTTTGTTTATTATTTTTATTTTTTAAAAAAAGACTTATGTTAGAGAGCTTGCACACACGGGTGGGAGGGGCAGAAGGAGAGAGAGAATCTCAAGCAGACTCCCTGCTGAGCGTGGAGCCCGACACGGGGCTCAACCCCGGACCCTGAGATCACAGCCAGAGCTGAAACCAGGAGTCAGATGCTTCACCGACTGAGTCCCCCAGGCACCCCCAGCCTGGAGATTTTTAAAGTGAACGGGCCTGCCATCTGGGTCTGAGCTCTGTGCCCTCGGGGTGACATTAGCTGTGGGAAACCACTGTTGAGATGCCGCCTTCTGCCTGGGAGCTTCGGGCCGGGGCGGGGTGGGGGGGGGGGAGGGAGGGGCCCGGGGCGCTGGAGGACCACAGTCCTGGGGGCAGGGGCTCACCCCTCTGGCCCCCGGAACCAGCCGTCCTCGGGGTGCTCAGGGCTGACCTGCCTGGCTGCAACCTTGCCGGTGGAAGCGGGGACGGCCTCATGGGTCCTCCAGCCAAGAGGAGTGGAGGGCATTCTTTTGAGAACAAACTCCTTAAAAACAAACCTTGGACCGTCTTGCTTGGGTCTCAAGACGGGAGACTGAGTGCCTGGTGACGCTTGCGGTCTCCGTGGTGGGTGGAGGGGCAGGAGCCCAGCTCTCCTGGGAGCAAAGGTGGAATCACACACCGGGCCTTTTCTTTCCGTCCAGAGGTTTAAGATTACCATCAGCCTGCTCGTGTTTGAAATCCTCTGAGCAGAATGTGGAAGAAAGGAGGGAAAAAACAGGGTTTGGGGTTTGGTTTTGTTTTAACCAGGGAAATGTGCCTCCTCGTGTTTCATGTTAAGGCCAGACTGAGGCAATCGGAAATCATTAGCTTCGGTCTGACTGTGGCCGCCGTCGGCGCCGTTCCTGGAACGCGATTTGATGGTCCTGGATCCGGAGACAGGCCGCAAATGCAGCGGTCCCAGGGCCTTTTGGGGGAGAGCGGCTCATTGTCCCCCGGGTTCAGCGTGAGGGATCCTCATTCTGGTGCTGGGCAGAGAGATCCAGAAAGCGTCCACTGGGACCCGAAGCGCATGCCCAGAGAAGTGACACGAAGGACACGTGTAGGTACCGAGCAAGTTGGGGCCAGCAGCGGTGGGAATAAAACCAGAGGGACCTGTGCATACTGGGGGACCGGCAGGGGAAGCCCTGAGCTTGTGTGTTGGCAGGAAGATGGGGGAGGAAATGGGTCTCTTGTTGGGCAGGGCTGTGGGGTTGGTGGCGCTTGCCGCATGAGGGAACCGGGCTGTGTGTCTGCCGGCCAGAGTTACCCCAGTCTGGTGGCGGCTCCTTCCTCCCTGCAAAGACAGGCGAGGCTCTGTGCCTCAGCGCCCTGCTCGTCCAAACTCCTCCCTAGATGCGGGCAGGCAGTGGTGGGCTTTCGAAGCTGCCCTGGGGGTCTGAAAGGAAGCCAGGCCTGGGCACAGCATGGAGGGCGGGCTGGCCGTCGGGGGCCAGGCGGTCAGGGAGAGCCTTGAGGGGGAGAGTGGGGGGTGCTGAGCTGGGATGACAAGGGGCGTCGGTGGGAGGAAGGGAAGTGGGTGGTGCTCAGCCCCGGGGTGGCCTCCTCCCGGTGGGGCGTGGCTTGGGGCCGGGACAAAACGCCCCAATGCATGAGGCAGAACATAAAACACTGAGGTGGAAAGGTGATATTGTTGGTAATAATATTCAAGTCAGATCATGTCCATCTTTATTCTCGAAGACAAGGCCTGCCAGTTACCGAGTCAACAGGGCGATGTCATAAGGAACCACACATGAGCTCAGACACCAGCACAAAACCGCGTGGTTGGGAGCCGTGTGCGCCACACATGACTTCCGGGGCTTTCTGTCTCAAGGGTCCTTACCAGCCGTCTGTTTACATTCAGGATTGCCTCCCAAAAACCTGACTTAAGTTTCTTTTGCTGGATTTTCACAGGGGGGATCGTACCTTAATGTTTGTTCTGGGACTCAGGAGGACATTCTCTGCTCAGACGATTTCACATGCTTTTCAGTAATCTGAATAAGCAATCAGCAGTGGTTTTGAAAATTTGCCAGTTCGGTGAATTAGACTGTGACCTTGAAACCACGGAATCAGGGATTTTTATATCCTTGAAACAAGAGCCTAAATGTCAAGGGGAAAATCTAGGACTCTGTTTTTCTTAAGCAGAAGTAAATAATATTTTTGTTTATGCAACCTTTATTCCGTGCCAATATCATAAAAGAAGGCTGTTTGTTTAGCTGAACGTTGGGGCAGTAAACATTCATTGGACGAAAATGAATTTCCTTTTAAACGTACTCCTTCCATTTCTGAATAAACACTGCAAAAGGTTGCATCTAGTTGTTAGGACTTCGAGAAACGACTATGCTGTCTTTGGGCAGGGTTAGCTCATTTTCCTTTGAAAATCTGTTTCTCACACTGCAGACTCATGTTTGACTGCTGGAGGTTTGTCCTGTGCAAGAAAACTGGACGCAACCATCATTCTTCCCGGAGAGGCTCCGATGAGGCCGAAAAAGAAGAAGGTGACCCTCAGATCGACGTACCTGACGTCCTCAGGCTTGTCAGAGACCCACCAGAGGGGTCACATTCACCTGCAGGTAGGGACCACTTTAATCCTTAGTTTGACCTGGAAGCTCAAAGTCCTGCCCTTAGCTTTTCTGGTCCTTGTAGGAGATGAGTGTGTTTTGGGTCTGGGAGGACAGTGTCTGTCGTGGCGTCCCGGTGGCATCCCCGTGGCACCCCCATGGCATCCCTGAGGCGTCCCCGTGGTGTCCGCGTGGCGTCCCCGTGGCATCCCCATGGTGTCCGGCTGCAGGCCCGAGGCTGTTAGCTGCCCACACCCGGTGAGGAGCTCCCAAGATGCTCCTCACTTGGTCCTGGAGGTTATTGCGATGAGCGGGTTAACGCGAGAGGAGAAAAGTTCGTCTGGGTTAGGGACGAAGCACAGTGTGCAGCTGGAGGGGAACCATCAGCAGGCTTGGCTTCGGTTCTCAAAACTCCAGGAGCTGCTGTGGAACTCGGTGGACGCAGCTCTCACGGCTCAGCAGGTCAGTGGTTGGTGCCCGGAGGACAGAGCGAGCATGACCCATGCGGGCTGAGAGCCCCATGCTCCTCCGTGCCCAGCCTGACCCCAGTCCAGGCCTGGGTCACTTCCCACGGGCTCCTGGCCGTCTCATAACCGAAGCCAGAGGCTGGACCCCTGGCTGCGGTTCATCTGCACTAAATTACTTGTTGCCCTTCCTCCCCACCCTACTCTGAAAGTGGTTTTCATTAGATGGGGCAAGCCACGTGCTGACCCCCGAGGGACAGCACAGATGGGATGGCGAGTGTCCACCTGGGGCTGTGTCCCTCGCAGGCTGTGTCTGGGTCTCCGTGCAGCTGTGGGCGGCCCTAGCAGAGCAGGCCAGCTGGGCCATCGCTGCCACTCATCCCTTGCGTGTCTGTGTCCACGTGTAGGCATTTGTGCTGCCAATGGCGGTGTCTCGTACACTCCCCGGATCAGCGGTCCTGAGCCACAACTCTGATGACGGACCCTTGCACGTGTGAACACCGTTGGCCACTTGAACTTGGCCGGTGGGTGGTTCCTTCTGGTGGGGTGGCCCCACCGGCGTCTCCTGTAGGTTTAGAAACTTGATTTTTGTCACGTCCCTTGTCGGTGACTGTTGGGAGCGGGAGGCTGATGTCAGTCTCCCCTCGATGGGGCTCCGCGGCTCTCTGGTGCTCTCCGCGCTGGGAGCGGGCACGTGGGATGGCCACCTCGGGGAAGGCGAGGGCAGGAAGGGCTGGGGACAGGGCTGGGGACGGCGCTGCCCCTCACCCGGTGCGCCCGCGCTGGGAAGGGCACTTGGGAAGGCGGTGTGCTTCCCGCATGAGTGAGAGCACAGTTTCGCGGCGCGGACACTGGGGAGCGCTGACCTTTGCGGCTGGAAGGTTATCTAGTCCTTCCCTGCTCAGCTGGGCCGCAGTGGCCGGCCTCCGGAGCGGCACACTGGGACTGGACTCTGGTTGTCGCTCTGCAGCCTGGAGCGTGGGCTCTCCGTGGCGTGGTGGTGGCAGCACCGTGCCCAGGGGTAGCAGTGAGGACCCCAGGGTGTTGCGTGCTTGGGCGAGGGGGTCAGGGCCGTGCCCAGCCGGCCTGTGCTCTCACTGGGTTCACCTCCTCTGTCCCCCAAGCCACAGACCTCCATGGCGCTGTGCATCCTGCTCTGTGGACGAGGCCCGCTGGGCCCCACAGCCCCTCCCGAGTGGACGGGAAGGCCCCCCTGTTGTCCTTGCTCCCTGTGGAGATGGGGGGATCTGGTGCCGAGGGAGGGAGGCAGGTGCGGGGCAGACTCTGAGTAGCTCGTTTTCCAGTGCACAGAGTGGGTCTGTAGCTCTCTGTCCGGTCTCGGCTCTCCTGTGTGACCGCCGGCGGCTCAGAGCCTGCCCTGACTGCCACAGCCACACGGGGAAGGTCTCCCTCCATGGGGCGCTGTGCTGATGGCCTCCTCGGGGGACCTGCTGCCTGTGACCTGGCCCGGGGGCCCGTGAGCCACCGCTCACAGCGGCCATGGGATGGCCCCACGGAGGGAGGTCATCGCAGGTCAGTGCTGGGGTCTCCTTCCTGGGGCCAGTCCTGGGCTCAAGCCTCGGCTGGAGTCTGGAATGGACCCCAGCGTGTGTCCCCCGCCCCCTTTCCCGTGGCCACAGCCGTCTTTCTGGGAGCAAATCGCGGCAGATGCTTCTTCTGCTCAATGCCTTTCTGTGGGCCCACGCTGACCCCGGATACAGGCGGGGGGTCTCTGCTTACCCCTGCATTCTGGCCCAGCCATTCGAAGCTCCCCTCCCCCCACGCCCTGCAGGGGCAGCTGCCTCTGCTGAGGACCCCTGGTCCATGACCCGGTCAGGGCTGGCCTTTAGCACGCACCCGGGGCACCGGGCCGACAGTCCCGGATCGGGGGCACTGATGTACCAGGGGGTGGGGAGGCCTGGGCCCTCCCTCCCCGTCCGGTTCTGGGCGAACAGCTGAAGCAGAATGGAGTGGAGCCCGTGAGCTACTAGGACCCCACGGAGGCAGGAGAGGGGGACTGAGGTGGGAGCCGGTGGCCTCGTGGGAGGGTGGGGTGAACCAGGCACCGGTGGTGTTTACGGGCCCACGCACACATGCACACGTGCATCCCGGCGAGTGGAGCTCCGAGCTCGTCCGGCTCTGGATTCCCTGCTCTCCGCCTTCTGTGTGTCGCGGGCACAGGTGGGGCCCCAGCGTCCACGGTCGCCCCGCCACCGGCCTCCCTGTGGCTCCAGCATCTGCTGAGCGCCTCGGTGAGTCTGCGGCACGTCAGGCAGGAAGCCTGTGGCTTTGGACGGTGGGTTGGTGGGTCTGAGGGCCCTCTGTCATCTGAAACCTCGAGTGTGAGAGCGCGGGCAGCGCGCCCATCACGGGGGCAGTTCCTCGTCACCGCGGAGGTGCTGCGTCTGGGAGGCCTGCACTGGGCCGGCGAGCCTCCCCGGGTTTGGATGCCGTTGCCCCGCGGTTGACTTTGCAAACAGTGACATCGATCGTGATGGGTTAGTGGGGTCTTTAGTGACGCCCACAAACCTTTGAGTATCATGCTTGAACAGGTTCTGGGCAATGTTTTGAGGATAAAGGACAACAAAACGCGGTTCTTGACGTGGGTGTAAAGCGAACGATTGCCGTCCGCCACATGAGGTTGAGTCGCGAAGCTGCCGCTGTGTCAGTCAGCCGCCCGGGGCCGGGCGAGAGGAGCCCCCGACGGCCGGCAGCGCCCCGGGAGCCTCGCGGTTCTCCACTCTCCCAGGACCTCCCACACACGCGCTCCCGAGTGGCATTGACTTGGGGTTAGTTATGGCCAACATGACAGGTCACGGGACCTGGAAGAAGGACTCTGAGCGTCTGGAGAAGCCCCTCACGGGGACAGAGATGACTGGGAGGCTGCTCATCACCGAGGCTCCCTCCCCATGCACCCCTCCCCCCGCCGCAGCAGCACGACAGCAGAAGGACTGATTTTTATTTCTGTGGGAAGTTAGTGGTTTTCTGTGTAATTATGTGCTTTATGATGTGTGCTGTATGATTAAGGTGATCCCAGGGCCACACTGTGCCTGATGGTCATGATTGACACCAACGGGTGTTTGGGGAAAAGTGAAATCACGGTATTTGGAGCCTGGTGATGCTGTTCCGTTGCTTAGATGACACCTTCCTGCACCCCAGGCGCTCTGACGCCCTTGCCGCACGCTGTTGACCCCAGAGCCCCGCTGACCTGTGTCTTCTTAGAAATCGGAACCTGAACCAGCTCCTGGGGGCGCTTTTTAAAAGACAGCGTCATAGTGGTGCCTTCCAACAAGTACGTGATGTTGGCTTGTCTGTCTCCTGAGATGTTAGCAGCCATCGGTGAGCGTTGCTCGGATTTATCACCTAGTTCTTGAGAGTTGCAGTGTCCTTGTTCTGTCGAGATTTCCCTTCTTATATTCACCTAATGACCAGAAGCGTCCCCCTTACCTCCTTGTTGCCGTGAGGTGCAGTTTGTAGGACAGGGGGTACACAGGCCTGATTCTTCCCCTTGTATCTACCAGTTTCTAGGATAGTGAGTTTGCCGTTAGCATCTTCCCAAGGGTTTTTACAAATATCGCTATAAACTCTTACAAAATAGAATTTAAGTGAATACATTTAAAAGATCTCATTGGCTTTGTTCAAGGGATCCTGAACGGGGCAGCGTCCCACCCAGCAGCTGGAAAGGGGCTCCGAGCAGGTGGACAAGGTGAGAGGCTCTGAGCAGGGGGCGCTGATGAGGAACTTGGTCTGGAAAGAAATCGGGTGGTGATTGCAGGGTCACCGCTCACGGGTCCATCTGGCAGATCACCCAACTGACTGGTGCTGGTCACTCCGTTTCTGGGGGACTTGAAGCTGTAACTAAGTCTCAGTTTGGTGACGGGGGCTTAGCATCAGTGGTCTTGTTTTTAACAGAAGTAAAAGACTTAAATATTTCATATATCTTAATCCATCGCAGCTGTTCGTATGGGTCGGATTGTCCTGTTTGGGGCCTTAGGAGCCTCTTTGTTCGGCCTTCGGATCCACCGGGCCTGCTGCCACATCCTGGGCACGTCCTTGCAGAGAGGAACACGGGCGAGAACTTGGTTGACAGTGGCTGGCACCTCTGTTCCTGGGGACAAACGTGATCTTTGGGAACGTGGGGCTTGGGAAGGTGGGCTGCCCGCAAACACAAGGTGCTTTGTCTTCCTTAAACCGCTCGGGGCGGGGCGCTTCTCTGCGGGATCCGAGTGGCA
The DNA here is from genome assembly GCF_003265705.2 of Callorhinus ursinus. Taxonomy (NCBI): domain Eukaryota; kingdom Metazoa; phylum Chordata; class Mammalia; order Carnivora; family Otariidae; genus Callorhinus; species Callorhinus ursinus. The sequence goes on from NW_027397141.1 coordinate 3,840,544, forward strand.
GTCCGGGCTAGGCGTGTCCCGTGTGCCTGGTGGGGGCAGCTGTCCGTTCCCGCCACAGCGAGGATACAGCCTGGCCGGCAGCTACCAGAAGCCCCTCACTGGTGCTGTTTGAGTACGGAATTTTCTCTCCTGCGTCATGTGCTATGTGGGGATTTGGGGGGTCATTTTTACAGAGATCTTTTCTTTTCCAAGACTGCAGGTTATTTCTCGACTGCTTTGATGACCTAAGTTTCCTGCTGGTCCGCGGCCCCCCTGACTCCCCGTTCAGTGCTCACACCACATCCAAGCTTTCCTGGAGCCCCGCTTGTCCAGTCTTTTCTCCCCGAAGCAGCCTGGACCCTCTCCCCCTCCCTCCTTCTTTGCTTTCCTTCTTTCCTTCTTTCTTTTTTTGGGTTTGTAATAAATCCTACACATCTTCATGACTCACAATCAAAATGGTGTAACAGGTACGCCGGGCCGGTTCTCACTGTGAGCCTGCAGCACCTGCCGGTCTGTGCCCGCAGGTGGTCTCTCCTGCGGGATCCTGCCCTGCCTCCTGGCTTATACAAAGGGCAGCACCCTACAAATCCCGTTCTGCACATTTTCCCGCTCTGTGTATCTTGGACGTTGTTCCGCATCGATGAAGAGCGAGTTGTTCATTCTGTATTCGTGGCCACATGTAACCCTCCGTCCACACGGCCACAGCTCCTCAGTCTGTCGGTGGACGCTTGGGTTCTTCTCCCTTCTCGCTGTTGCAAACACTGCTGCAGTTAGTGACCTTGGATGATGCCATTGTGTACGTGTGCCAGTGTGTGCGTTCCAGGTTCCCAGAGGCTGAGGGGGGAGCAAGTCCTTTTGCTGGTTTTGCTCTGAGTCGCGGCTGCACTGTGGGCTCCGTTGTGCACCCGGAGCCGTCTGCAGAGCGGCTGTCCGCAGAGGCTCCCAGGACCAGGGTCTCCGTCCTGTGTTTGCCATCAGTGTGCGGATGGGACCGCACTTGTCCCGCGGAGACCTGGAGAGCCTCCTGCTTGGTTTCAGACTTGTTTACACCTCTTGCTGCCCATCTACTAATTGGCTTGCTCATCTTCTAATGGTTTCTAGGAGCTCTTTCTAAATTAGGGAGATTGGCCCTTGTGACTGGAGTTGAAAGTACTTTTTCTCAGATTGCCATCATCTTGATTTTTTTTTTTTTTGCCATTTTTGAGATGTAGTGGAATTCCAGTATTTTGTGGCTTTTGGATGTTGAGTTGTAGTTTAAAAGGCCTTGGTATTCCAAGGTTTTAAAGGAATTCACCCATTTTTCCCCCCTAGGACTTTTATTTACATGTAAACCTTTAACCCGTTTGGATTTATTTTGTTGTATGGTCTCAAGTATGGATCCAACTTTGTTTTTCTAATCTGGTGGTCCCAATACCATTTATTAAAATCTCTGTCTTCACTCCACAGATTGGAGACACCACCATGAAATTATATTAAGCTTCCATATGTATTTGAGTCAGTTTCTGTAATTTCTGGTCTATGTCATTTGTCTGTTTGCCTTCCAGTTTCTGGTGCCACTCAGCTTTAGTTACTGGGGCTCTGGGGCATATTTTAACATTTTATCTGGTTCATTTCACTTCATTGCTCCTTCCAAGTGTTTACCTGACCATTCTTGCTAGCTTTTTTTTTCATATAAAATCCAAAGTTCATTCTAATTACATAATTACATAAACAAATCAGCAAATAATTATGGTTTTATTTCTTTGAGTTTTTCATACTTCTGATTTCTTTTCCTTGTCTAATTGTATTTTCCGGTATCTCTAGGGCATTGTGGAATAGTGGGTATCCTTGCCTAGTTTAGTGTTGGGGAATACGCCTCCTACAGTCTTCCTATTCAGTATCACTCTGGCTTCAGGCTGAGAGAGGGACAGTTCAGTGTGTGTATGTGTATTATATTAGAATACCCATCGATTCTCTTTTTTGAGTATTTTAAAATCAAGAACAAATAAAAATAAGTTTATCAAGTGCTTCTTTAGTGTCTGGAGATGATCATGACATTTTTATTTAGGAACAACATCAAAAGGAGGTATGTTTATACATTCCCCACACTTAATCCTCTACAACCTTTTTTCTGTATTCCTGGCATAAAGCCCAATCAGTCATGATATCACTCTTTTTTTATCTTTTTTTTAAAGATTTTATTTGTTTATTTGACAGAGAGAGACACACACAGCAGAGAGAGAGCAGGAGCAGGGGGAGCGGCAGAAGGAGAGGGAGAAGCAGACTCCCCACTAAGCAGGGAGCCCGATGTGGGGCTCCCTCCAAAGACCCTGGGATCATGACCTGAGCCGAAGGCAGATGCCCGTCCGGCTGAGCCACCCAGGCGCCCCATGATATCACTCTTCTAATAGGATGTGGATTTTATCTAATTATCATTTCTTTCTTCTCTGCAGCTTGATGTTTGAATGTAATATGTTCTGGAAATCTTTCCCATCACCCCCACCAAGGGAAAGTTCACACAACTTCTCCTATTTTCCATTTCCTGCCCTTTTAAGGAAGGAGCCAGGGACGCTAATCACATCTGCCCAGAAAACTGGCCACTTTTCTACTGACGAGGTAATTATTTGAGCGTTTGTCTCTTCTCCTGTTTGAGTGCCAACCTCTCAAGGTAGAATCTGTCCTCACAATTCTCAGCAATCACAAATTAAGGAGACATGTTGTATCAAGGAATGCATCTAGTACGTACGCTGGGATGAGAAAAATACTTAAGGTGGCACCCCCTCTGTTCTTAAAATTCAGTCCAGGGTAGGAAGCTGGCAGCTCTCCAGAGGCTGAGGAAGGAGCTTTGGGATGACAGGAGCATTATTTGAACATCACTTTGGGGAACCAGCTCAGTTGAAGTTTAGGGTTTGGGAATCTGGGACGTTTGAGAGAGAACAAGATGCATTGGCCATCTGCTGTGGAGGGGGTCCCACCCTCGGCAGGCTGTGGGCACACAAGACCCTCGTACTTGCTGGGCTGCATGTGGAGAGATGTCTAATGTCAGTGAGACATCGGGGAGAGGGGCCAATGGGGCCAAGTCCCGGAAAAATCCAGTTCAAAAAACTCAAGTCTGGGGCATGTGCGGCATGGGGAACCTCTCCTGTCAGCTGACTAGGGAGACCCAAATAAGGAGAGACAATGGCACCTGTCACCCACCGGCTGTGTTTCTTCTGGTCTGTTCTCTTGAGAGGCGCTGCGGATACAAGCACACTGTGTTCTGGATAGTAATACAATATTTTAGTTCATTTAGAGTCTTCTAGGTAAGAGACCTAATAGAAGCACTGGCCCAGACTCTCATGATGGGAACCCATCCTCCCAGTGAAGGAGCTGAGCCCCCCAGTCACCTGAGTTCTCAGTCCTGGCACCAGTGCCCAACCCCTGGGCTCCGGTCCTGTACCCCTCCCCCGTGAGCCCTCCCCCCGTGCACCCCCCGCCTCCCCACGTGCACCCCCTCCTCCCCACGTGCACCCCCTCCTCCCCACGTGCACCCCCTCCTCCCCACGTGCAGCCCCTCCTTAGCTGACCCCCTTCCCCACATGCACCCCCACCTGCATGCATCCCTGGCACTCCTGGTCCCTGACCCTTGGACACATGCCATATGGAAGGGGTCTCAGATCTCTGGTATTTGTTGTTTGGACTGAGCTGCTCTTTTATCCTCTCTCAATGCGTGTAGGCTCTTTGATTAATTCGAATTCTTTTAAAAGGTACAAAATTATACATTATAACTTTTAGTCTGTGGCATTTCCCTAGCTATGTATTCTAAAAGATAAGAGCTTGCAGTTTTTATATTAAAATGACATTTCATACCAAAAATGTTAGGAATCACTGTTTTGTTTTGAAAAAATACTTTGAGGGACACCTGGCAGGCTCAGTTGGTAGAACATGTGACTCTTAATCTTGGGGTTGTGAGTCTGAGCTCCAGTTGGGTGTACAGTTTACTTAAAAACACAATCTTAAAAAAAATACTTTGAAATGCTTTGAAAAACGTAGAAAGCATGTAAACTATGCGAATTCTGATCGTCATTGTTATAATGGGTGTGTTGGTTTTCCGTACCCTTGCTGTAGCTGGTTTTAAAATCCCGTCTTTGTACTTAGCAAGACAGCTTCTTCAGTCACCCTCTGGTCACTGTGTCCCTCCATTTCAGTGGCCCATCTGTGACCCTGGAAGGCAACGTCTTGTTACACTAAATAGACCATGAAGTGCACTTGAGATGCAAGATTATGTTTCTTCGTGCTTCGAAGGACCCAACAGCCAGAATGATTTCTCCGCGTCTCGTCTCTTCCTTCACTTAGCTCAGCATGGCTGAATTACGCACATAGAATAATTTTCTGTCCTTCCCTTTTTAAATAAATAGACACACCAAGTCCTGTTGTGCCTTCTCATGAAATGCCCCATTTCCCGGTGTCTGAGGTTTCTGTGCTGGCTCCTCCCACCCCTCGTGGAGCTGTCCCTTATACACTTTGGACTTTTTTGGGTTCTGAGGCTGGGAGCACGAAGCTAATTGTGATACCTGGAGAGCGAGGCATTCGGGGAAAAGGGTTGGCGGACATGCCCACATGACCTCACTTGTGTCTCCTGGGCCAAGCTAGACTCCTGAGCCGTGGTTCAGTAAATGTGCGGACTTACAGCCTTTTGAGGGCTGGGACCAGGTGCCTGCAGACAGAGCTGTCGGGAACGGCCGGACTTGATGAGGGTCATGAGTTCAGGCAGCTGTTGACCTGGGGAGCAGCCCCACGCTGGGGCTGTCAGGGGAGAACCATTAGCTGCGCTGTGGCCACATGTGACAACTGTGTCGTGCTTGTCTTGTATGGAGGCCCCCACCCTTCAGGGACACGGGCCGACGGGCGTGCATGCAGAGCCACGCAGGTGTGCGGGCTTCGGCGTGGACTCGTGCACGTGGGCGGCCGGTGGCTATGGCCGGAGCTGGGCTGGCTGTGTGCTGATGAAGCTGTGGCAGCTCACGTGCTCACTGTTTCTGTGTCTGTTGGAATTTCTCTGATTCACGGAACATTCTTCTGTGACGGAGCCCACGCGGCGGGGACCCCTGCTCACGATGTGCTCCACTGTGTCCTGAGTGCGGCCGCCCTCGGGGTCAGAAGGAATCCTGTGTGCGGACGTGCCTTGGGGCCTCGCTGAGACTACCCACGGACATTATTTCGGTCTAGCCGGCCACGGTTAATGTGGCTCACGGAGACGCAGTCTGGAGGCAAGGGAACTGTTTCCAGACCTTTCAAATAGATGTGGTGACTTTTCCCTTCTTAAAAAGTCATGATGTGGGGCGTCTGTTTGAGCTTCTCTCCTCCTTTGTCCCTCCCCCCTCAAAAGAAAAAGCCATGAGGATTCTCTGCTCCTCGTATTTGTTTTATGGGAGGGTTGGCATTTCGAGTTTCTTTTAATAGCTAGAGTGGACTGTCCTGTTGCCCGAGGCGTGTGGAAAACGATGTGCCCCAAGTGAAATGGGCGTGGTTCTGGCACCGGAAAGGACCGTGTTAGAGAAGGCTCTGGAAGTTTTGTGACGCCGGCCGCACTGGGATGGGCATGTGCTGTGTCACATGCCCCCCAGAAAGGCTTCTGTGTCGAGTGGCTGTTCTGGGCACGTGAGTAGATGAGGGCCCACCACCCCGACAGCTCTCCGGCCCGGCGGGTGGCTGTCTGAGATTGGCACCTGTGCACACAGACCCCGGTGGTGCCAACCAGCCTCCACCGGGACCCACTCTTGGAAGCCAGCGTTAGGAAGCCCCTCGGCCGACTCCCGACGCAGCTGTGCCCCAGAGGCTCGACTGACTCTGGTCTTCGGGCCTCTCTCTGCTTCCCCGTGAGATCTGTCCGCACAGCCGCGTCCTGCCCGGGGACTGGAGAGGCACAGCCTGTCCACATCCGTTTTCCTTGCCTCCAGATTGAGTTCTGTTAGTTAATCCCGCTTTTCCCATCAATCGCAGTGGGGCCTCTGTGAGCCCAAGGGTCTGTTCCTGGGTCTTTGGTGCCCCTTCCTTGCACCGCGGCCACAACAGAGCTGTTTGTTCAGGGTGCTGACTGAGTCCTGCTGCAGGTGCGGTGGGGGGGTCTGATCCTGCTGGAGCTCTGCCCCCACAGGCCAGGAAACGGGACAGCAATGTATGGGAGCCTGCCACTGCCGCCCCGCCCATCTGCAGGGCATTAGCCAAATCCCTCTGCAGAGAACAGCGGGGAGTTGATTTTAAACTCATTTCCAGATTAACTCTTCAGATTCCCTAATGAAGTCTGAGGTAGGCAGAGGCTATCTTTGCCTTCTGGTGCCATGCACAGCGGGTCAGAACCAGCAGCGGACAAGCCCCCGAGGTCTGCTCTGCCCATCAGCACCTGCTCGGCACCCCCCACCCATGATCGGGGGTGAGGAAGCCCGCGTCACATGTGGGCGTGGGGGTGGAGAGCCTGGCACCGTCCCTGTGCCTGGTCCTCTGGCTGGCAGCCCGTTGCCTGGCCTCCTGCCGTTGTGGGCCGTCCTCTGCCCATGTGAGCCCTGTTTCTTGGCTCCATCCTCCCCGCGGTCGGTGCAGAGAACTCACTTCCTGCAGTGGGAACGCAGAATGGTGCAGTGATGTGGAAGACGGGGCGTTTCTTGCACAACTAAGCACGCTCTCCCCACGTGACCCAGCTGTCGTGCTCCTGGTCATTTCCCCAAAAGAGCCTGAAATTTACATCCACAAAAACCCCGGCACCTGCCTGTTTCCAGCAGCTGTACTCGGAATCGCCCAGTGCACCAAACCCTGCGGTGCATCCAGGCAGCGCTTTTATTCAGCACTAAGGAGAGACGAGCAGAGAGCGAGGGGCAGCGAGACCGCTCTGCGTGACATAATGGCAGACCCGTGAGTGCGTCTGTGAGCTCCCCGCACAGCGCAGAGAGTGAACATCAGTGCACACCGGAAAGATCATGGGGGGGAGGTCCCAGGAAGAAGTGCAGGCGGGGCAGGAGAGGGGCAGAGCGGGGGGCGCGTGCACCCACAACGGGAACCGCACACGGGCTCTGTGGTTTCTTGCTGTTGTTTGACCTCCGGTGTTTAAAGGCCTCTTCAGCTGTGTGTTTTGCTGATAGTGTGAATAGGATGTTCCGTCCGGACCTGCAGACCCCTGGCCCTCTGGGTGTGTGAACGTCAGCCGCGGAGGCTGGTGTGTGACCCGGGGGGCCGTGCCGGTGCTGAGCCCGCTCACTGCTTGTCTGTATTAATAATCCGGCACACATGCGGTTTGGTCACGTGTGGAACGCAGTGAGTTTCTGGGCTCAGCTGCAGGTAACCCGATTTTCACCTACAGGCACGTCCAGGGACCGTTCCTGACGCACCCTGTGCCCCATCAGGGACAGCTCCTAATCCCCTGCGTCTTGGGCCGCCCGCCAGCGGCCGTTCCCGTGCCCCCCAGCACACCAGCAGGTGGAGCTGGTGCACACCTTCCACATTTGGGATCCCACGTGGTGTCAGAACAGTGGGGGCGCAGGCTCCCTGCGGAACCAAGTGCTCACGGCTTCAGCTCAGGGATTCCTGCAGGTGAGCCACTGCCCGCAGGCCACCCGCCCCACTTCGGGGACGCCTCAGGGAGCACAGCCTTGTCCTGCGCTGCTCGGCCGGCTTCTGGACACACAGAGCAAGTAGATGAAGGGGTCAGTGCGACGGCTTGGTATCGCCCAGACGGGGCCGTGTGTGTGTGTGCGTGTCCAGGAGTGTGCAGACCACCTCGTCAGCCCTTCGCTTCATTTATACTAACAGCTTCATTTCAGCGTAATTCACAGACCATAGACTTTCACCCCCTTTATTTTTTTAATTTAATTTTATTTAAATTCAATTAACATATACTGTACTATTAGTTTCAGAAGTAGAATTTAGTAATTCATCCGTTGCATATCACACCCGGTGCTCATTGCATCACGTGCCCCCCTTAGTGCCCATCCCCCAGTTACCCCCTCCCCCCGCCCCGTAACCCTCAGTTTGCGTCCTAGAGCTAAGAGTCTCTTGTGGTTTGTCTCCCTCTCTGATTTCATCTTATTTTATTTTTCCCTCCCTTCCCCTATGATCCTCTGTCTTGTTTCTTAAATTCCGCATATGATAATTGACTTTCTCTGATTGACCTATTTCACTTAGCCTAATACCCTCCAGTTCCATCCACGTCATTGCAAATGGCAAGATCTCATTCCTTTTGATGGCTGCATAATATTCCATTGTGTATATATACCACATCTTCTTTATCCATTCATCTGTCGGTGGACATCTGGGCTCTTTCCATAGTTTGGCTATTGTGGACATTGCTGCTGTGAACACGGGGGGCAGGTACCCCTTTGGGTCACTCCATTTGTATCTTTGGGGTAAATACCCAGGAGTGCAATTGCTGGGTCGTAGGGCACTTTCACCCCCTTTAAAATGTACAGCTGGGTGGTTTTCAGGCTGTTGGCAGGGTTGGCCACGTCACCATGAACTTGAGGACACTCATCACCCCTGAAAGAAACCCCACCCTGTGAGCCGTCGAGCCCTATCCCCTGCCCCCACAACCACGGCTCTGCACTCGTTCCGTGTGGATTTACCTGTTCTGGGCATCGCGTGGAAATGCTCACGTGCAGCGTGCAATGCCTGTGTGTCTGGCTTCTTCTAGGAGCGTGATGTCTTCACGGTTTGTCCTGGTGCAGCCTGTGTCTGGCGCTCCGTCCTTTTCTGTGGCTGAACCCCATCCTGCTGTGCGGACAGATCGAGCTTCACCTGATGGTCGGGTGGGGACGTTGGGTTGTTCCCACACTGGGCCATTTTGAATCCTGTCGCCATGAACTTTCACACACGGTTTCCATGCGAATGTGTCTTCACTGCTCTTGGGTGCCCGCCCAGGGAGGAGGTGCTGGGTGTGTGGGGAGTCTGGGTTCAACCGACGGAACACCGCCAGACTGTTTCCCACACGGCTGCAGCACCTTCTATTCCCAGTGTCTCCACATCCTCCCCAGTACCTGCTTCTGTCCATCTTTTCTTTCCCCCCGTCCTGTTGGGTGTGGCACGGTGTCTCGCCGGGGTTTGGATTTGCGTCTCCCGGACGGCAGAGGATGCGGAGAACCTTCGCATGCTTCCCGGCACCATCTTACGTCGTCTTCATGGAAACGTCCGTTCAGGTCTCCTGCCCGTGCTGTAGTTGGGGCGTTTGCCTTTTCGGCATGAGCTGGAGGAGTGCCCTGCGTGTTGTGGGTCCAGGTCCATGGCCCCCTTCTGCGTCCTCAGCTTCCTGCCCCGGGGCCCTCACCTGGGCCTGATGGGCACTGGGTGGGTGGTGGGTTGCTGTGGGGCCGGCCTGCGCCCTGAGGGGCGTTGGCCACGTCCCTGGTTCTGCCAGCAGAGGCCAGGGGCTCCCCTGCTTGTGTAGCCCAGGCTGTCCCCTAGGGGTCAGAGTCGGCCTGGGTGAGAAGCTGCATCTGCGTGTCGTCGTCTGCTGTGGATGCATGAGCCCCCTGCACACACGAGCGGGCATGTGCCCCCAGGTCTGTGTGAACATATGCTTGGGCGTATAGAGCCTGACACAGGCTTGCTCGGGAGACCTTTCCAGGGAGGACGCGAAAGGTGGGCCGTGCCCTCGTGGAGCTAGCGTGTGCCCCGGAGCACGAGTCTTCTGCTTCTTGAGGCTGCGGTCCGCAGCAGGGACCCGGGGAGCGGGAGGGCACGCATCGGGCGGGGTTGGGGGAGGGAACTGGAGGGCGAGGGGGTCGGGGCCCGGTGTCTTCACCAGCCCAGCGTGCCGGCTGGATAGGCTCCGGGAAGGGCCAGGCAGTGAGAGCCTGAATGCACCTTCTCCAAGCTTCCATGGGCCTCTGAGGGGCACCTGATGGGATGCCATGGGGAGTGAGGGGATCGAGGGGGGCCAGCCTTCCAGAGCAGGGCCTGGGACACACTAGCTCTGGGCACAGACGCCCTCAGGAGGCACGGGACAGTGGCACCGACACCCCTCTCCCCTCCACCAGACACCATGTGGAGAGGAGCAGGGAGATCGGGACTAATCCAAGAGGATGGAGTTACCCACGAACACGGTGAAGTTGCTGGCTTGAGCTGAGTTTGGCTGGGCATACCTGGGTTCTTCCCACGGCTTTGGCGCAGGAGGTGGGGACTGAGAGCGGACGCAGCAAGGAGAGTGCCCGTGGGCCTTGTTCCTCTGGGCGGCGTGTTCCGTCCGCATCTGCGGTCCACGTCGGCCTCAGGTGTTGGGGGCAGTGTGGCCAACAGGCGCCTCACGCGCTCGCTCATGGCCCCAAATAGTTTAGGCGTTTACAGATTAGAATGGGAATATCACAATGGGATAGAGGAACCTTGGTGCTTCACGCCAACACTCTTTTCTGTGGAAACATGTCCCCTCTGAGTGGTGGGGCGTCAGTGCCTGCTTCCCCGGCCCTCCGCCCACGGCCCGTGCTGTCTGGACCTGGCGTTCTGCCCCGGCCACGGCTCCGGCTGCCTCTGAAGGCTCTGGGGAGCCCCACCCCTCCTCAGCACCTCCGAGTGCCCCCCGGGGAACAGCGTGAGAAGCTGAGACCCATCTGCTTCACACTGGTCCCAGGGCACAGGCCCGAATCGCCTCCCACTCACATCAGTGCCACCAAGACCTCAGTGTTGGATGCAGCCCCACAAGGACCTGAAAGGGCGTGGATCTGGCCCTGGAGGACACGGCCACCTGTGGACTGCTCTGCACAGAGCTGGGGTCGGCATGAGGTGTCCCTGTGGGTAGCTGGAAATCACTTTGTATCGGAAGTGGCCTTCAGGAAGATGGTTGTGATGCTGGTGAGGCACATGCCGCATCATCGGCTGGTGCACGGGGCCTGGGGGACATGTGGGGCCCTGCCCGTGCTGGCTGTGGTGGTGCTGAGGCCCTGTGGGGGAGTGGGGGCGAGGCCGAAGAGGGGTGAGGGCCGATGGCACTGGGCTCGTGACCGTGGAGCTGAGCTGTGGGCTGTGCGAAAAGTCGTGTGCTGTGCAGAAAAGTGGAGGGCAGGACTTTGGGGCACGAGCTGGTATAAAGCAATGTGGAGGCCAAGCTGTTCTCAACACCAATAGCAAAAGAAACAGAAGACCACCCCACCTCAGGAGCCCCCTCTCGGCAGACCCCAGCGTGGCGGCTGCCCTGGCAGCTACAGGGCCGGGTGGACGCGGGGAATTCGCGGGTGCTGGTGGAGTGCCTTCTGTATCCGGGCCCGGCACCCCCGGCCAGTGTGTACCTTCACTCTCGGGAGGAGCATCGTTAGATGCTGGTTTGTGAGCATCATTAGAAATCAGAGAAACCCCTCCTTTCAACTAGTCTGGCTAAAGGTTCATCAGTTTTGTGGGTCTTCTCTATCTGCCCATTTTCTAGTTCTTTGATTTCTACTTTTATAATTTCCTTCCATCTACTTTGGTTTTAAGTTGTTCTTCTGTTTCTAGTTTTTGAAGGTGGATGCTTATGTCACTGTATTTAAATTTTTCATTGTTCTTTTTTCAGAGAGAGAGAGAGTGCGTGCGTGTGCTTGTGCATGAGTGGGGGAGGGGCAGACGGAGAGGGAGAGAATCTCAAGCAGACTCCCCGCTGAGCGCAGAGCGCAACACAGGGCTCAATCCCACAACCCTGAGATCATGACCTGAGCCAAAATCAAAAGTCAGACACTCAACTGATTGAGGCACCCAGACGCCCCAAACATGGGAATTTTTGAATTGAGAAATATGGTAACTAAAGCAAAAACTGTAAACCAATGGGCTCAACACCCCAAGAATCAGAAAACGTGAGGATAAAACAGAACTTGCCCAATCTGGCAACCGGGAGACAGTAGACTGGAAAAACAAATGAACAGAGCCTCAGGGACATTTGGGACTCTAACCAAAGACCAGACATTCACACCACTGGAGTCACAGAAGGAGAGAAGACTGAAAACTACCCAAATTTGGCAAAAGGCACAAACACAAACATTTGAGAAGTTGGTAGAACCCCAGTTAGAATAAATCCCCCCAAATCACACCAAGACCTCTCATGGTTGAACTCTGAAAACTGAAGACAAAGAAATGCTTCTTGAAAAACACAACTAGCACATCTTGCTCAGTAGGATATAGACCATTTGAATAGCCTAATGGCGAGTAAGGAAGTTGAGTTAGTGGTTTTAAAACCCACCACAAAGAAACTTCAGACCTAAATGGTTTCACTCGAGAATTCCAACATGCATTCAAAGAAGTGGAGGAGGCACTTCCCAGTTTGTCTTCTGAGGCTAATATTATACTGATGCCAGACAAAGACAGAAAAGAAACCTATGGACCAATATTACTTATGAATACTGACACAAAAGTCCATAACAAAATATTAGCAAGTAGAAGTCAACAATACATAAAAAGAATTTTTCACAGTGACCAAGGTGGGTTTTATTGCAGGCGTGCGGGGCTGGTTCAGTATTTCAAGATTTATCAGTGGAACCACATCAATGGACAAAAGAAAAAAAAAATCACGCCATCGTTTCAATCAGTACAGAAAGAGTATTTGACAAAATTCAACACCCATTCAGAAAAACAGGAATACAGGGGAACTTCCTTTTAACGTGTTAATGAGTACCTACAGAGAACACCTACGGCTAACAAACAGAGTGGGACAGAGTCAGGCATGCGCTGTCAGTGCTCGTCCTCAGCCGCGTAGGGCTGCAGAAGGAAACACAGGTCATGGAGATTGGCAAGGAGGATTCAGCAGTCTGTTCACAGATGACACGATTATCTAATTATAAAATCCCAAGGGTTCTACAGAAATACTCCTGTAACTATACAAGAGTGTGTAGCAAGGCTGCAGGATACAAGATAAACATTCAGAAGTCAACTATTTTTCTGTTTATAGCAATGGACACATGGATGCCAAAAGTAAAAATACAATATTATTTACAATTACTAAAAAAAAAAATGAAACACTTAGGCGCAGCTAACAAAAGCTGTGCGGGGCTGTGTGCCGCCCCTGCAAATGCTCATGTAGGGACTCAAGACCTTAGTGAAGGGGAGACGGGTCCGAGACTGAGTGTGTAGCACGTCTGTTCTCACCACACTGATTCATTGCATTCCTAGCAAAATCCCAGAACGGTTTTTTATGGACATAGACAAGATGATCCTAAAATTTGTATGGAAAGTCAGAGGAGCTAAAATTCTTACAACAATCTTGAGAAGGAAGAAAAAAGGAGCAGTGCACTTGCTATCAAGACATTACTTTGCTACGTGTGCTGGGGCAGCAGGGTGCTTACTGGCAGACGAGCAGAACCTGGAGCACAATAGGAAACTCAGACTGGCACCAGTGGGACCAACTGATTTTTGGCAAAGGTGGCAAATCAATCAGTGCAGGGAAGATTGCCTTTTCAACAAATTGAGCTAGAGCAATTGGCGGTCCAGAGGCAAAAACAAAGACCAACCTAAATTTCATACCTTACATAAAAGTGAACTCAAAATGGATTACAGATTTAAACAAAGTGTACAACTTTTATCCTTTTGGAAAAAATACTGTAGATGATATTTGGGATTTAGGAATACACAGAGTTTTTAGACCTGATGCCAAACACATGATCCATAAAAGGAGAAATTGGCAAATTAGACTTTGTCAAAATTAGAAACTTACACTCTGCAAAGGGTGCTGTTCAGAGGGTGGGCAGACTAGCTGCAGCCTGTGGGAGATCTTCAGATCACAAATCTGATGAAGGACTGGGAGTCTCCAAGCTCCCCAGCACAACTGTCAGTCCAGTTAGCAAATGGGCATCAGGCACAAGCAGATACTGGGGGCAGATACAGACATTAGGCAAGCCCACGGGAAGATGTGTAACCCCATTAGCATTTACAGACATGCAGATAGAACCGCACGAGATACCACTACGCTCCTTCCAGAATGGCCCCCAGCATGGGGGGATATTCTGGGAGGTGGGATCACCCCTTGCTCCTGGCAGGGACGAAGCACGGAGTGGCCACTCTGCAGAGTGTGCGCCCACGTCTGCTCAATGTGCTGCTGTCCTGCAGCCCAGCAATTGCACTCCCGGGTATTTAGCCCAAGAAATGAAAACTTTCACACAGATTCATGCACATGAATGTTTATGTTAGTTTTATTTGTAATAGCCCAAACGTGCCAAGAACCTAATGTCCTTCAGCGGGTGAATGGCTAAAAAAACCCTGTGATCTGTCCACACCGTGGAACATTATCTGCTCTGCAGCAACAAGAAGGAACTGCGCACAGCAGCCTAGGTCAATCTCCAGGGAATCGGGCTGCATGAAGGGATGCAGTCCCCAGAATCCTGTGCAGGCTCACCACAGAGACACACGGGTCCAGCTCAGACCACCGAAGTACACGGATCCCACAGTTAAAGAGCGTCCAGTGAACATTTTTGGTTTCCAGTGCATATAGAAGTTACGTTTATTCTCTCTGTGGTCTACCAGGTGTCTAAAAAATGTACATACTTAAATTAAAAAATATTTTACTGCTAAAAGGTGCTAACCATCATCTGATCTTTTGACAAGTTGTAATCCCTGATCACACGTCACCAAAAAAAATATAATGAAAAATTTGAAATATTGCGAGAATCACCAAAATGGGATGGGGACACGAAGTGAGCACGTTCTGTTGGAAAAGTAGGGCTGGTAGATGCTCGATTCAGGGTCTCTACAAACCCTCCTTTTGTAAAAAGGCAGTGTCCGTGGAGCACAAGAAAGCAAGGTATGCCTGTCTGCTTGGTTCCATTTCTAGAACATTCTTGAAATGGCGAAATTATGGAATCAGAGAACAGATCAGTTGTTTCCAGGGGCTCAGCAGGGGTGGAGCGGGAAGGAGGCGGGTGTGACTGTGTAGAGACTCAGGTGCTCGTGGGGACGGGATGCTCTGTTGTGTCTGGTTGGTATCCGTGCTGTGATGTCTGTGGTGGTTTTTCCTGTTGTATCCGCCTTGGGGGAAGCGCACACAGGATCTGTCTGGATTATTTCTTATAACTGCCGGTGAGTCTACAATTATCTAAAAAATACAGTTATCTAAAATTCATGCCAACAAGCCCACACACACAGGGCTGCGTTGGGAGGGTCTCGCCAAGTCATACGATCGTATCTGAAGTAGAAGCCGCGCAGAATAGCTAGCCCTGATTTGAGGGGCTAAAAATAAATATTTGCTACAGATTCTTACGTCTAGATCCGAAAGCCTAAGTAGATGTCAAGGTAGGTTAACTCAATTTCAGTGACCTTGGTGTTGAGCCTTGGAAGGTACTAAGTTAAGGCTCGAGTAAATGGCATTTCTAAAATTAAATCGCGTGTGTTTAAAGATTCAGCACTATGGGAAGGAAGGCAGAAGGTAACAGACCACCCCGCGGTGACGGCTGGGCCGCCATGCGCTTCGAGTCGTCTTCCTTTTGGAGCCTCAGCTGGAGCTTCAGCTTGGAGTAAGCTCGAGACACACAGCTGCCTGTCCCCTGCCTGGGAGGTGGGCACCCCTGCTGGCAGTGGTGGGTGCTGCGCACGCACGCCCGGGCCCCCTGGTGGTTTTCTGGGGATGCCCGCGATGATGCAGGCGCCTGCTAACCACGGCCCTCGAAGGGAGGAAGGAGAGCAGTCTCCACTTTCTTTAAAATGCTCGAGTTCCCAGCATGCCCGCTCCTGGTCCTTGGAGGCCAGGACCCGCAGAACCTGAATCAGCCCACCTCCCTCCGGCCTTTTTTGGCATTTTGTAGATTGTCTGGGGGCACATTTGAGGGGAAGAATCTGAAAATGAAAGATTAAGTCAAATTTAAAGTTGTTACTAATAGTTTTCTAAACAAAGTAAAAAAACAACTTCCTAATTATAAATCAGTGTGTTCCAGTGTTTACTGTTTTGGACAGAAGTCACACAGAGTGGGAACATAAATGGTAGTCTGCGTCAGAGCCGGACGACACGGAGCTGCGGGTCCCCCAAGGCCGCGTTATCATTCCCATCACTGGGCTCTATTGTTACCAGTTTCCTTTCCAATAAATGTCAAATTCACCGGCCAGAGAGCACACGGGGCGGTCGGTGTGGAAAGTAATGAGGCAGAAGACATCTACACGCCTGCTTGGGGAATAGATTCTGTTTTGTGCGAGAGCGGCCGGCACATAGACGGTCCAGGTGGGCTGGGCCGGAGCCCAGTGCACCCTCTCACCCAGGCGCACGGAACGCCTGCTCCGCTGCGAGCCCTGTTTGTGTTTTTGGTGAACTGGAAGGTACATTTCAGCTCTGATCTCCTGTAGGAACGTGGTGGAGGGTTGGCCATCGGACACTGGAAGCTACAGAAGTTTCAGCCATTGGTGTCCATGTCCGTGGGAGAAGGTGGCCACTGCAGACGTGCATGGAGTCACCAACTGCACAGGATGGATGGGGAGCCCTGTTCTCAGGGCTTTGCCTCAGCAGAGCCATAACTCAAGTTTGAATCAGATCTCACCTGCCGTGACCCTGGAGGGGGATGGGTGCCATCTGGGCGCACGCCCCACCTGAGTCCAGCCCCCCAGGGACGGACGTGACCCCTGCTCCTGGTGTCAGGCCTGCACATCGGTCCCAGTGCCCTGAAGAGCTGGGAGAGCGGGGCGGGAAACAGGCATCAGCCGCGGGACGGAGGCTTCGGGTGCCCGTCCCTGAGACGCTCTGGCTCCGAACCATGCCCTGTTTGGCCATGTTTGTCAGGTCACCTGGCGATTCTAAGTGAGGTCCCCACTGAAGTCAGCTTTCCCGCATTCGTCCCATCACCCAGTGAGACCATGAGTGCCAGAGCCAGGGGCCACGTTCCACCCTCCGCACACCTGTTTCCCAGGCCTCACACCACGCCACCAAGAAGACCATGCCCCCAGCTCGCCCAGGCCTTGTTGCCAGATCCCCTCCCTTCCGGATCCTTTAGGGCCAGGCACAGGGCCCCTGTTCATTGCTGTTCTCAGGGTCCCTTCGTGCTGCCCCCACTGACACTCGCCTGAGGCACGAAGGTGGCTGGGGCTTCTGCTCCTTGAAGAGGGCAGCCCTTTCCCCAAACCTGGACACACCCTGGCACCCCACCATCCGCGTTCTCATGCCAGGGGTCGAGCTCTCCATGCCTCCCTGAGACATCCAGCCCCAGAACAGAAGGAAATCCTGCCACTTGCGGCCACACGGGAGAACCTGGAGGGCCTCGGGTGGAGAGCAGTAAGCCCACAGAGACGGACCAGTGGCCAGGGATTCCTGCTGGGAGACACAGCCAACAGTCAGGTCAGGGAAGCAGGTGGTGGCAGGGCCCGGGAGGGGAGGGCAAGGCCAACAGGCCTGAGGTAAGTCCTAGAGGCCGGCTGGACAGCGACGCCTTCAGTAAAGCCTAGAAGCCTGCGAGGAAGCTGCAACCGGGAAGTGTTCCTACTGCACCAAGGGCACAGGAAGCTCCTTGGAGGTGGCAGTGCATCTGTGACCTCGACTGAGGGGCGACGCACCAGGAGGGATGTATTGCAGACGTGCAGTTCTTTGTGTACTGATTACACCTCAATAAAGCTGTTTAAAACATTCAAACAAAAGAGAAAAAGGTGTTGGTGAAGAAGACACGAAGAAATGGAAAAATGTTCCGTGCTCATGGACTAGAAGAACATCGTTAAAATGTCCGTGGTGCTCAGAGCAATCTACACATTCAGTGCAATCTCTATCAGAATACCATCAAAATACCGTCAGCCACTCTGGAAAACAGTATGGGGTTCCTCAGAAAGTTGAAAATAGAGCTACCCTACGATCCAGCAATTGCACTACTGGGTCTTTACCCCAAAGATACAGATGTAGGGATCTGCTGGGGCACCTGCACCCCAATGTTCATAACAGCAATGTCCACAATAGCCAAGCCGTGGAAAGAGCCAAGATGTCCAACAACAGATGAATGGATAAAGAAGATGTGGTATATATACACAATGGAATATTACGCAGCCATCAAAAAAAGCACACCGAAATCTGGCCTTTTGCAATGACGTGGATGGAACTAGAGGGTATTATGCTAAGCGAAATAAGTCAGTCAGAGAAAGACAATTATCATATGACCTCACTGATATGAGGAATTTAAGAAACAAAACAGGATCATAGGGGAAGAGAAGAAAAAAATAAAACAAGACAAAATCAGAGAGGTAGGAAAGAGACTGAGGGTTGCTGGAGGGGAGGGGGCTGGGGGCTGGGGTGGCTGGGGGATGGGCATGAAGGAGGGCCCGTGATGCAATGGGCACTGGGTGTGATATAAGACTGATGAACCACTGAACTCTACCTCTGAAACTAATGACATGAAATATGTTACTTAATTGAATTTAAATAAATTTTTTGAAAGAAAGAAAGGTGTTGGTACCCACCTTTATTTTCTGTCCTGTTTCACCTCCTTCCCCTGCTGACTCAGGTGTCCTCAGTGCCCAGCGGAGGGTCATCCCCCTGAATAACCGCTTTCCTGTGGCTGAGCCTTGGCGTGCCCCTCGGGGGGACTGCCCCAGAGCCTCGGTTCTTTGGGGGAGCTGCACGTGGGGGGAACCTGCTGAGGGGCCTTTGTTGTGTTCTGTGTGCTCCTTGCAGGCCTGGACACACTGCTCTGTAAACAGCAGGTGCTCGTCCTTGCTGGTTTGCTTTGTAAGGAGGAAAACAGCCCCGTGCTGTGCGGTCACAGCTTCTTGCAGTAATGAGTGTGCTGACCTGGGCCAGTGCTGGGCACGGGGCCTCAGAAATCGGGGGAACTGACCGTGTGGCGGCCAGGACTGGGCCTCTCAGGACAGGCACCGGGGGAGGGCCCAGATCAAAGCTGCCCAGGGTAGAAGGTGAGGCGAGGACCGGGGACGTGGCCAGGAGGACGTGGCCGGCTCACCTTACTGAGCGGGAACATGCCATGAAGGGGAGGATCCTGTCCATTGCCAGCACTGTACCCCCAGCACGTGGCATGCGGCACCTGGTAGGGGCTCCCACCGTGACGGGTAAACGGAGAAGTGCGCACGGCAAAGCAGGAACAGCGAACCTCAGGTGTGGCCCGAAGCTCACGGGTCAGGAGTGGGAGGGAGCGCCAGGCCCGCGTGGACCGCTGCGGGAAGTCACAAACAGCTCTGACACACGGGGACACAGTCCGCAGGTTTGTTGACGTGGGCTCTTCCTGGGGTCCACCCTGGGTTTTACAGTCGGCGGTTATGGCATGGCTAATATTTATCGAACGCTTACCGCGTGTCAGGCACTGTTCCAATTACTTATACACACACTTCATCTCCAAACAACCCAGCGACGTAGATACTGTGTGATCCCCATTTTAAAGATGGGGAAACCGAGTAACTTCTCCCAGGCCACCCGCCTGGTCAGTGGGCAGGCTGCGGTCCGGACCCCCCAGCCCACCCCGGAACCCAGGCAGAGTCTCCTGGAGGGGTGCTCCCACCACCTCACACAGCCGTCTCCTGCATCCAGCGTCAGCCATGTGTCTGTCACCCTCCAGGCCTGGGATCAGTGGCTCCCTGTTGGGGCGCAGATGTGGATGCACATCTTGACCACGTGGGCCTCTAAATGTATAGATCCAGGGGCGCCCGGCTGTGGCTTAGTCGGCTGAGCGTCCAACTCCTGACTTCCGTTCAGGTCATGATCTCAGGGTCGTGATCAAGCCCCACATGGGGAGCCTGCTTCTCCCTCTGCACCCCCTGCTCATTCTCTCTCGCTCCCTTTTTCTCTCTCTAAAATAAATAAAATATTTTTAAAAATGCGTATATCCAGGAAATCCCCAGACACTTTGGAGAATAAAACGAGCCCCAATTGCCAGAATTGAGTTCAGATGTTGCACGAGCCCCAGAGGGATGGAAGCCAGATCCCATGAAGGCCAACAGTAGTTTTTCTATGGTTTTATTTGGTTTCCTAGAAAGTGTGTGAAGCATAGGAATAAAGTCCAGATGCCACAGTATATTGATTTATTTTCCCTACTTCCCGGGAGGCATGAGTACCAAGGAACCAAAATAGCCAAATCTGAACCGTGAGTGCGTGGCGCTGGGCCCGCATGGCCACCCGGAGAGTCAGGAGTCTCTGCTCTGCTCCGAGGAGGCGCGGCCCGGTACCTAAAACCTGAATTTATTTCAGGGAGTACGGGGAGAATGTTGTAAGTCAAACTGTGAGTTAGCTTTAAGCATTTGCCTTTTTAAAAATACTGTATTTTCAGCCTGCATTTCTTCTGTCCAAGGACCATATTTGTAGTGTGCCAGACATCAAGACATATGGCCTGAAGAGGGCACGGGAAAATTTTGTTCTAAGTTGTAATGACTTTCTGAAACCTCTTTTTTCTATATAACCGAACGGCTGACATGCTTGTAACACTCCCTGATGGATCCGATCGCGTCGTTTGTCGGCTCCCAGTAGACTGATCCTTTGTCCTCGCAGCCGAGGCTCTGGTCACAGGCGTCCCTTGCTGTGCCCTGCAGAGGTAGGTTGTGCTCCCCTCCCCTCAGAGCCTGCCGGGTGGCCGTGTTCCCTGCCCGTTCCTGGTCTCACACCCCAGGGCAGACGGCTTTGTGAGGGTGGGTTTGAAGCCTTATTCACGAGCTGACCTCCCAGAAGGAAAACAAAGTGAAGGCTGAAGGGTGCGCTGCCCGGGAATGTGGCCCTGGCATTGGAGCAGAACGGTGCGTGTGGAAGGGTCCTCACCGGCCCCTGCTGCTCACAGACGGGCAGCCCCGTGTTACTGCGGCTGTGTCCCAGCACCGCTGCGTGCTCCCAGGGTCCCTGGTGCTTTTCTCCGTAGAGGACACGTATTTTCAGAGACAGAGCTAACGCTTGTATTTATGAATCAGCAGCGGTCCAGTTACAAGGCCTGTAAATTGGAGAGACTTTGCTCTTTACATATGAAGCACCAAGGCGGTCTAGGACCTGGGAGATCTGGCTGAGTCTCACTGTGCAGGTAGGTACGGAGGCCCAGCGACACGCTGAGCGCAGCTCATCCTCCCAGGGCACGGACTCCGCTAAACCGTCTGTCTCCAGGCAGTACTCACCTTCACTGTCGCTGGTGTTTTATTTTTTTTCAGCGAGGCAGGTTATGGCTTATGCTGTACGTACACTTCGGAATGTGGGTGTCCCTGTGCCCAGGGGCCGTGCTACCCTGTCTGGGTCCTTCCAGTTTCCACACATGTGTGCCAACATGAGTGCAAACACGGTTTTGTCTTAGCGTTTGGAGTTTTATTTTATACCTGAATAGCCCCTTTGGCTTATGAAGACTGAATGCCATCAGTGTATCGCATAAACACAACGGGAAAGCAGTAGCAAGACAAGTTGGCTGAGGCTTTCCTAGAATTTCTTCACATCCAGTATCCAGTGCCCCTGAATTCCTTCGCGGCTCCACATGTGCGCAGTGCCCTCCCCAGCGGTCTCTTCCCAAGATACCAGTTTGCTCCTGGGTCTCCTCCCCAGGCCTGTCCCAGTCAGTGTTCTCAGAGAGATGGAGCCCCTGGGAGATGCACAGACATAAATCCACATGCATTACGGTTTGTTTCAAGGAAGTGGCTTATGCGATGGTGGGATCTGGCAAGTCTGAAGTGTGCAGGACAGGTAGAGACGCACGCAGGGTTTTCATGCTGTGGTCTTGAGGCAGAATTCCTTGTCCTCAGGGAAACCTGGGTTTTTGCTCTTGGGACCTTCGACCGATTGGACGTGGCCCACCACATTATGGAGGGAGGGTGATCTGCTTTCCTCAGAGCCGCCTGGCTGCAGGTGTTGATTAGCCACACCCCCAGATGCCTGCACAGTGGCCCCCAGATGAGTGTTGGTCTGGATGATGGGAATAGAGCCTTGCAGGCTGACACAGGCACGGACCATCCTGACCATCCGGTGGTGGGGGAGGACGGGGGCATAGGCAGGAAGTGGGGAGGCTGCCGTGGCCCCATGCGGTCTGTGACAAGCTTCCCTTGAGTGCGAGTGTCTCATCCAAATAAATGGCAGCTGTATTCCTACCTGGAGGTATTAGTAATACAAGGAAACCAGGAAAATTTCATAAAATTAAATATCAGTTCTTTTTCCTCTAGTATTGCTCTTGGAAAGAACTGGAGGAGGGTGCTGGGAGCCAGACACCTTTGTGTCCTGACGTCTGACGTCAGAGCGTCCTTTGTTCCTAAGCCAGCGGTGCCAGGAGAGGTGCTCTCCCGCTCCCGGCACAGCCTCCGGCCTGGGGCTCCCTGCAGGGTTGCTCCTGCCTGATGACAGCCGCTCCTCTGCTCTCCCTGAGGTGCTGAGCCATCCCCGGGTGCTGAGCCGTCCCCGAGGTGGTGAGCCGTTCCCCGGGTGCTGAGCTGTTCCCCGGGTGCTGAGCTGTCCCCGGGGTGCTGAGCCGTCCCCGAGGTGCTGAGCCATCCCCGGGTGCTGAGCCATCCCTGGGTGCTGAGCCGTCCCCGGGGTGCTGAGCCATCCCTGAGGTGCTGAGCCATCCCCGGGTGCTGAGCCGTCCCCGGGGTGCTGAGCCGTTCCCCGGGGTGCTGAGCCGTCCCCTGAGGTGCTGAGCCGTCCCCTGAGGTGGTGAGCTGTCCCGAGGGCTTTCTGCGGTGGGCTCACCAAACAACAGAAGGAAACAAGATGAAGCAACTGGCCTTGGTCCCTTCAATCACAGCTGTTGAAATCATTCCCCTTGGTGCCCGTGCGGTTCCCTCCTTAGTGCTGTTTCCTCACTGTGAGAGCGAATGCGTCACTGCACTGGTGCGGATGCGGGCGGAGCGTCGTTGGCAGGAGGGACACCAGCGTCTAGAAGGGCCCAGCTCGTTGGAGCTCACGCCTCCCGGTGCAGGCTGCGTGCCCTGACGCTCCTCGACGGGCTGTGAATCTATTAGGAAGGGACAGGCACCCTCACCTGGTTTTCTGAATAATCACAGATGTCTACATGGTGGCGGGGAGAAATTTACGTGGGTAGCGGGTGTGTCTCCGGATGGCAGACGTGCTCATGGGCACAGAGAGGGCGCTACCTGCTGAGCCCGCGGGGTTTGTAAGAGGCCCGTGTGTGGTTGCTGGTCCAGAGAGGCCTCGGGGGCCTCGCCCGGTGGGGTGGCTTCTCCCCTGAGGGGTGGGATGGCCGCGGCTCTGTGGAAGAGCGTGCGAGCATGGTCTCAGCGCTTTCCTGCTGCCGCCATAACAAACGACCACACGCAGTGGCCCAGACACCACACACTTACTATCCTTATGATCGCCCAGTCTGGGAGCTCGGAAGTCCAGAACCAAAGTGTGGGCAGGGCGGGTTCCTTCTGGAGGCTCCTGGAGAAGCCACGCTCCCTGGCCGTGGCCCCACGTCCTGCGCCTGCCTCTGACCCCTGCTGCCGTGAGGCCCGTGGGACACGTGGGGCCCGGCCAGGAATCCCGGACCATCTCCCGGTCTCAAGATCCTCAGCCTGTCACGTCTCCCAAGGCCCTGTGTCCGCGCCGGTGACGCGTCCACAGGTTCTGAGCACGAGGACAGGGACGGTCCCCATTCTGCTCTCTGCAGCGCTTTCTCAGTGACAGGCTTGAGTTTGGGGGCCCCTCCTGCCATGTCCAGGCTGCAGCAGCTCGGGTGGGGCCCCCGAGGAGCCTCCTGTTCTGAATGTCGTGTCCCCAGAATCCACATGCTGCATCCTAACCCCCAAGGAGACGGCGTTTGGAGGCGGGGAGGTCATGGGGTGGAGCCCTCCTCCAGAGACCCCAGAGTGAGCCCTCGCCTGCCGCCTGCGAGGACACAGTGGGAAGGCCCCAGAACAGGCTCCTCGGGAACCTCCCGCAGCCTGACCGCGCAGGCGCCTTGATCCTGGACTGCCAGCCTCCGGGGCTGTGAGAATCCATGTGGTTTGTCAGCCCCCAGCCTGCGGTGCTGAGTGGCATGAGCCAGAAGGAGCCTGTTTCCCACGTGAAGCTTGCCGACTTGGGGGTGGTCTGGGCCACGGCGCGATGCACAGGCTGATGCCCCCAAAAGATTTGCTCCAGATGCGCGGCTGGGGCGGCAGGGCTGGACCCGAGTCTGGTGACATACTCAGAATAAAGGGGCCCCAAGGAAGCCTGTGGCCCGGGCGCCCCCCCGCCCTGCATGTCTGCCGTGGGACCTGTGGCCCGTCCATTCTCAGAACTGGCAGAGTGAGGGGGTCAGAGGCTCACCCCTTCCTCAGAAGGCTCCGCAGTGACGCCCTCCCGCGCCCGCGCCCACACTCCGCCCGGCAGCGCCACCCAGCCTCCGGAGGCTTCCAGTTAGGATCCTTCCCGAAGGTCACTCCGGGGTCCCAGGTCCTTGTCCCGGGCGGTTAGTGGTCGCTGATGGCCCGCTGGGTGATCTGGGTGAGGTTCCCCAATGCGCTACACCAAGCTCGTCCCAGCCTTGCTCCTGTGTGAGCCCTCGTCCTCGGAGACCTGGGCTCTTCACTGGCCGGGGGATGGCGTTCCAGAGCGGGGTGCAGGCTCCCTTCCTCCAGGCCTTCCTCCTCTGTGGGACACCTTCCCCCTGGGCTCCCCGGTCCCTCCCAGCATCCTGGTCCCTCTCTGGACGGAGCACAGGGGGCCTTGGTGATGCTTTATTCTGATCCCCAGGTTGGCTGTTACATTTGGTCACTGACACAGCTGCGGTTTTTTCCCCTGGCCTCAGTCCTGCCCAGTGCACACCCAGCCTCCACCCCCTCTTCCCCTGCTGCCCCAGGTACCTGCTCCTCCTCACTCGCCCTCCCTCCAGAGCCTTCCCCGTGGGAGCAAGGCGGGAGGCACGTGGCACACACACGCACCTGCTCACACATGTGCCCTCACCTGCTGGGCTGTCTCCCAGGTCCTGTCTGCGCGGCCCTCGGGGGCCCACATGTGCTGCTGGTCGTCCAGGCCCAGCACCGTGGCCCCCCTTCTGCTGACCCCGCATGGTGGCCGCCTTCCCCTGCTGCCTCCACGCCTGCTCGCCTGTGTAGACCCGTCTTCTCCAAACCTGGGCAGTGGGGACTCCTAAGTCCTTTTGGGAGGCTGCCCTATTTCACCATCTGCCACGGTGCCGCTCCCCCATGCCGGGCGGAGATCCGGTGGACACGTGGCCTCAGGGAGCGGAAGGTCTGCAAGAGGATGATTTGGTCTAGGTGTGTATTTTGGAATGATCAGCACAATGAGGTTAGTTAGCACTTCTGACATGTCACATACTCATACTTCTGGTTTGTGGTAAGAACATTCAAGGTCTACTTTCTTAACCGTTCTCAAGTATGTGACAAGGGTGGTTAACTCTAGCTGCCTTTCTGCACGTGCGGCCCCGAGGCCATCCTCCCGCTCGTGGGAAGTGTGCCCGTGAGCAGCATCCGCCCCTGGCGCCTGGAAGCCAGCTACAGCTTCTCTCTGTGCCCACGAGTTCCGTGCTTCCGGATTCCACATACAAGCGACATTGTACAGCATCTGTCCTCCTCAGACGTCTTTCCCTTAGCGTGACGCCCTCAGGATCTGCCTCTGTTGTTGCAATGGCAGGGGGTCCTTTTTATGGCTGAGTAGTGGCCCCGAGTATATGCAGGGTGCATTGGTTGTTTCCGTGTCCAGACTGTTGTGATTTGTGCTGCTCCGAACATGGGGTACAGGTACCCCTTTTTTGTTGCAGAAAGCTTTATTGTTTCCATGTGGTCCGTGGCTTGGGAGAGGGCTCCAGGGGGCTTAAAAAGTGGCCTCGAGGCTGCAGGGAGAGGCTCAGCCACCAGGGGGACGCCAGAGGGGCCCCCCAAAGGCTGCGGAGCTCCAGAGGCTCCTGGTCGTGCTTGAGGGTGAGCCTTTCGAAGAGATGCTTGCCCAGCCCGGCCTGGGGGCCGGCCAGCTTGTGGAGGTGAGTCTGGGGGTCACCTGTCTTCTTGATGAACTCACCTCCTCATCTGGGAAGTCACAGAGACGAGGTGTGTGCGGGCAGAACCCAGGCACGCAGACCCACAAGGGCCCGGTTCAGTCTCTCCTCCAGACCCGGGCGGCTTCCACGGTGTCCAGGGTTTGACCCGCTCGTCCTGCGACGGCTTCTCCCTGTCCTGGAAGAGGGTACGGCACCCCTTCAAGAGAGGCTCGGTGCCCTTGCACTTCTCCTCACCCAGCTCGAGGAAGAAGTGGCCCATGCCCTCCAGAGCCCCATCATCGTCAAAGTAGGAGCCCAGAGAGAGGCAGGTGCACATGGACCAGGCGGTTGACGGCGG
This sequence comes from Callorhinus ursinus, assembly GCF_003265705.2. Classification (NCBI taxonomy): domain Eukaryota; kingdom Metazoa; phylum Chordata; class Mammalia; order Carnivora; family Otariidae; genus Callorhinus; species Callorhinus ursinus. The sequence continues at coordinate 3,866,608 of NW_027397141.1, forward strand.
CCTCCACCTCGGGGGGAAGAATTTGGATGAATCTGGAAGCTCATGGGTGATGGGTGATAAGGAGCTGAGCTCGCTGTAGGGTGCTGGCTGGTCCCAGAGGCTGAGGGTGGCGGGAAGGTGGCTGCTAAGGTTATGGCTGGAACCAAGGTTGGAGGGTGGTCAGAGGCCAGTAGAAGGGGCGTCTCCGGGTCTGTTCCGTCCAAACACTGTTAAAGCCAGAGACAGGCGGGCAGGACCACCAGGCGCATGCCCAGGTGTCTCTTTGAGTTAGTGTTTTTCTTTTCCCCAGGTGTGTTCCCAGAAGTAAAACTGCTGGATTATATGATAGTTTCATTTTAACGTCTTGAGGACCGTCCGTGCTGCTTCCACAGCGGCCGCACCAGCTGCCCCCCTGAGGCCGAGCCCGAGCTCTCCCCTCCCTCTGCTTCCACGGCGGCCGCACCAGCTGCCCCCCTGAGGCCGAGCCCGAGCTCTCCCCTCCCTCTGCACCTTTGCCAGGGTCTCTGCTGTCCCTTGATCCAAGCCCCTCTGACAAGTGTGAGGTGCACCCCCCGCAGTCTGACCAGTGGCACTGGGCACGCTCTCGCAGCTCCCCGCCCCTGGGATCCTGCCTCTTCTGTCCAGTGTTTGGCCCCGGGTTCGAGGAAAGGTAGCTGGCGGAGGTCATCCCGGGCGCTGGCAGCCAGGGCTGGGGACAAGGTGGTGGCGGCAGGCCAGGTGCCTGGGGCTTGGGCTGAGAGGTGTCTAGTGGCGGTCCCCCCTCCTGAGGACTTCGGCTCCCCACCCCTCTGCCCCTTCCTCCAGGCGCCCATCTGTGCAGGCCCTCCTGCCAGGGGACCCTGCCGGGTTCCTTTAGCCCCCGTTCCCGGGAAGCCTGTTGCTGCCTGGGCAGGCCTGGGCAGTGGGCACATCTCCGCACCGCACCCTGTTCCCCAAGCTTGTGCGAGGAAAGCCACCTGCTTCTGCAGCCTCCCAGCTGAGGGCTTGGGGGCCACGCTGTGTGTCTCCGCTGCTCACCGCAGGGAGCCTGTTTCTGAACTTGGTATAAATGGAGTCAGATTTTGTGTATTTGCAACTTGCTGCTCTGTGGTTTGCTGTTGTGATGGGGAAACCTGTTAGTTTTCCCATTTATGGGGGCAGCTCGACTGCTTTCAGCCTCCCCTCCCCGACCTGGCACCCCCTCCCCTCCCCT
>NW_027397141.1:3868199-3883382 GCF_003265705.2 Callorhinus ursinus
CTCCCCTGCCCTCCTCCCTTCTCCCCTCCCCTTACCCCCCCCCCGGCAAGCCACGCTGCTGCAGACGTGGGTGTCTGTGAACGCTGGTGTGCAGGTACCAGAGCACACTGCAGGAACAGGGGCTGCCCATATCTTGGACTTTGTCATATGGTTTCACATCAGTTCCACAGGGCATTTTGCCCTCCGATGCGCCTCATTCACCAGCTCGTTCACCACCAGGCCACAGGGATGTGTGTCCTTGTTAGTGGCCCCATGCAGGGGCAGGGAGCCCACCCGCCCAGCCCAGCTGGCCCTGCCCAGGGAGGAGTTGTTCAGGAGCCAGTGGCCATCTGTGCTCCAGGACGCACCTGCCCCACACCCCAGCTGTTAATGGGTGTGCATGTCTTCGGAGCATTCTTTCCAAGTGCCCCTTTCCCCCATGCTGCCCCCTCGAGGTGGGACGGGGCAGTGCAGGACAGGCAAGGCCGGGCTGTGGTTTCTCCCAGCCCTGGGGGTCTCCCCCTCCCTCCAGAGCACTGCACCTGTCTCAGGAGGGCAGGCTCCCCAGGGCCCCTGGTTTCTCAGAACCCTTCCAGCTCTCCTGTTTCTCACCTCCTTTCATGGCTAACATTCCGTAATGGTTGCTAAGAGGATGTGTTTGGTATCCAGGTGTAACATTACATCTGCCTTCCCACCTGGGTGCCGTCTGGCCTCATGGGACAGGCGAACAGTCATGGCCTATTTTTCCTCTCTGGGAGAGGGCAAGACAGTGACAGAAAGCAGGCCTGTGCCCTTGGGACCCACCGGCCAAGATTCTGATGCAGCATGGGGCTCGGGACCTTCCCTGCCTACCTGTCCCTTACTTCCTATAAGGGACTTTGGGGATGGCATTCCAGTAGAGACGGGATGACGTTTCCCTGAAGCAAACACTTGTCTAGGTTTCTATCTGCATCTGAGTTTGACTCCTGCCTCCACCACTGACCAGCTGTGTGACCCTGGGCAAGTTAACCTCTCTGTGCCAAGTCTAAAAAGCAGCGTAAGAATCGTGCCCACCTCTTTGTGAAGACTAAATGAATTCAAAGGGGTTAGGAGAGTCCCTGGAACATACCAAGTGCTCAGCAAATGTTGGGTGTATTGTTATGATTGTTATACTTTAGGCAAATATGAAAAGATTTTCATAGAGAGCACAATTTGTGCCCTAATTTAAGGAGAGAGTAAAGCTTTGATAGAGAATGAGCAAGAGAGAAGAGGGAGGAAGGGATGTATTGTAAGTGACTGGCTCGCGTGGCAGTGGGGCTGCTAAATCTGAAATCTGCAGGTGGAGGCTGGAGACCCAGGGAGGAGCTGATGTTGCAGGTCGAGTCTGGCATCAGTCTGAAGTCAGTCTGGAGACAGAATTCCCTCTTCTTCAGGGGAGGTCAGTCTTTGTCTCCTAAAGTCTTCAGCTGCTTCGACGAGGCCCACCCACACCAAGAGAGTGGTCTGCTTTACTCAGAGTCAGCTGACTTACATGTTAATTACATCTACAAAATGCCCTCAAAATGACATCCGGCCTGGTGTTTGAGCCAACATCTGGGCACCAGGCCTGGCCACGTGGCCCCGAAAACAGCAACCATCACAGAGGGCAGCAGACTCAGCCCTTGAAGCAGCGCTGCAGTGAGCGGCTTGGTCTGGGGATGGCACCAGCCAGAGGCACTACCAGGGACAGAGTGGAAGGCACGGGGTTGAGGAAAGAAGCTGAGTGTGAGTGGAGGCGCCCCAGCACGAAGGGCGCGGGAGTCAGCGAGAGCAGGGGGCAGAGGGTCTGCCTTGCCCTCCACTTAGTTTTTGGTTTAAAAATGGGATGGGCTCGCTGTGGTTCTCAGCTTGTGGACCAGCAGCGTCAGCTTCACCTGGGATCCTGCTGGAAATGCACGTTCCTGCCCCCACCCCAGATCCACAGGATGGGAAACGCCGGGGGGTGCCTAGCCATGTGGGGTCAACAAGCCCTCAGGTCTCCCACTGCATCTCAAGTTTGAGCACCTCCCGAATACACTTCTGTGCTCCAAAGGGGTTGAACCAGGCAAAGGGAGGAGTGGAGATGCCTCGGGGCGGGGATGTCCCATCCGGGTGAGTGGCTGGGGACCGGTTTGGGCCGAGAAAAGTGGGGGTGTGAAGGACACGGGTGGGGGGCGTTGCCTTTGGGACAATGGGAAGTTGGGTGCCGCCCGCTGCACTTGGGGAGAGAAGGACCTGCGCTGTAGACATTTTAGGCTCTGCCTTGAGTGGAGGCAGCTGGTGTGATGGGGAAGGTGTGTGTCTGGCTCAGTGGGGTCTGTTCCGGAGAGGGCAGCCCCGGCCAAGGGGAAGGCTCACTGTGTGCTCTGCGGTGACACCGTTCTGGAACCCTCCGTTCACCGGGCTCTTCTTGAACCATATGGAACTGCTGCTGCTGGTATGCAAGTGGTTTTGATGTTAAAGAAAGGAAAAGAAAAGAAAAAAAGAAATGAAAAAAGAAAAGAAGGGCGCCTGGGGGGCTCAGTTGGTTGAGCGACGGCCTTCGGCTCAGGTCGTGATCCTGGAGTCCCGGGATCGAGTCCCACATCGGGCTCCCTGCTCAGCGGGGAGTCTGCTTCTCCCTCTGACCCTCTTCCCTCTCGTGCTCTCTCTCTCTCATTCTCTCTCTCAAATAAATAAATAAAAATCTTTAAAAAAGAAAAAAGAAAAGAAAAGAGAAAAGCAGTTTTACCCTCACTCTCCACGTGTGGCTATTCACCTTCATTTCATGCTGCAGCAATTAGTTTCCAGATCTTTCTTGTCCCCAAGACCCATGACCTCTTGGAGAGCAAATGCTGTGTCACCCTCGTCTGTTGACCCCTGGGGCGCCGCTTGGTGCCCTTATGTGGACAGTTGATGCAGGTAGAACCTCAGCCACTCATGCTTGAATTTCCCAAACCCTGTACGGAAATGGGCGCTTCTTCCTGAAATACTCCATAAGGAAGGGCATGCTGCCTGTCCTGCCAACCACATAAGGATGGCAAGTCCCCGGCGCGGACCCGAGTGCCCGCACACCTGTTCCCTCGGTCCTCGGGGGTGGCCGCCATAAGCCACCACGACTCCCATCTGCAGGGCGCTGAGGTGTAAAATGCACCCAGTGGCTTCGTGTCAACCATGGTGAGGTCGGAGGGCCCCAGCGAGCGGGCGGCACACTTCCCTCCCCGCCCCTGCCTCCCCAGGCCAGCGGGCTGGGGGAGCAGTCGGTCCTCCCCCGCCACCCACGCACCCACCGGGGACCTGCCTTAGACCCAGTGAGCTGGGGCGGCATGCGTCGGCGTGGAGAGCGTGGGCTCAGCTGCTGCGGCCTCTGCACCTGCCCAAGGGCAGCCGGAGGTAAAGTGGGCGGAGCAGGTGCCGGCGCCACCTTGGTGGCCGCCTCACGGTCCGCAGCTCCTCCTTCCTTCCCAGGGAAGGCGCAGAGACCCAGGGCTGCTAGGGACAGGGAGCGGGTTGTGCCTTTGCGCAGGGAGCACACTTGGTACTGTGGGGGCCCCCAGTTGGCCGCGGGGTGAGCACGCAGGGCTCCCAGGTGACCTCGGCCGTGCACACGCGGGGCTCCAGGTGACCCCGGCTGTGCACACGCGGGGCTCCAGGTGACCGCGGGGGTGCACACGCAGGGCTCCCGAGTGGCCGTGGGGACACGCGGGGCAGGCGCGCTGCTTCCGCTTCCGCCCAGCAGCCCCCCCTGCCGCAGGGCGCGCCCCCTTGGCGGGGCTCGGGAACCAATCCCAGGAAGGGAGGCGCGGCCGTGCCCCCTCCCCACTCGCTCGACCCCACCCATGAGGCACCTTCTGCTGCGGAGGGAAGCAAGCTGCGGAGGGTCACTGGTTCTGACGGAGGATGAGGTTTTGGCTGAGAAATGAAGAGATGGCTCTGGAAGAGATGGTGCAGAGGCTAAATGCGGTTTGCAGGCACACTGGTAGGAGCTGCCGGCCTTGAGTCCTGTGTTCTGAAGCCTGACATCATGTGTTGAATCATAGGGAATGCGTCTCCTGTCTGTAGGACAGCCTCATGCTCTTCCCCAGCAGGGAGGAAGCAGCTATGAGGGGCATCTGTCTGGCTGCTGATAGGTCTCTGGGGACGGTCAGCCTGCGTTCGTTCTGCCTAGGATAGGTACCGTCCTGCACACTGGAGATCCCGGTGTGTGCCGAGCCCTGGCCGAGACCCGCCTATGCAGCCTGCATGTCAGTTGCGTTTGAAGAAAGCATCCCTATCTGTGGGTCGAGAATAATCTGAGCCAAGGGCTTCTAGAGCCCCGTGCAGGGGTGGGGCTCTCCGCAGCTCATTTTGAGGAGGAAAAATCTGAATTAATCAGATGCTTCTTTTTTCCACCAAATATAAATAAAATCTAAGACAAGCGCTTGAAAGGGGTGTAGGTAAGGGGGGAGGAGCCTAACCAGACCTTCGTTTTCTGTATTAATTAAAGGGTTACTTAAAATGAGCTTTGAGGAGCAGTTTGAATGGATTCCTTTAGATCTGAGAGAACGCTGGGCTGGCAGTGTCTTGCTCTCGGCTTTCGATCGGCCACCTCTGGGTTTCCATGCTGCACTGGGCAGGAGGAGGGCGTCCGCAGTCCCTAGTTTTCCTTGAAATGAAGAGGAAATAACCATATATCTTTAAAAGTAAGTTACCAAGTTTTTGCCTGATATTGCCATATAATGTGTCGTATATTATTACCTCGTGGTGTCGTATATTATTACCTCGTGGTCTAAATAATACTTTTCTGAGAGATTAGATTCTGTCACTTGGCTTGGGCGTGGTATCCTTCCTCTCTCTCTCTCTCTCTCTCTCTCTCTCTCTCTCTCTCGTAAGTGGGAGACCCCACTGGGTTTTGAGAGCAAAGCCACGGTTGAACGTCATTGTGTGTGATGGTCTAACTGAGATTTTTGGAGATATTCTGTGTTTAATGGTGATTTTTGTGATTGAAGCTACTGGGTTTATTGTATACGGGTCAAAAGAAAATAAAGCCACCGTGTGCCATCCGGCCCCTTATTCCCAGAGACAGAGCTCCCTTTTCCTAGAACTCGGTTGCGTTTTGCTTGGGTGTGGGGTATGGCCTGTGTCGTGGGGTGGAGGGCACGGTGGCTCGCAGACCCACAGGAGCACCCCTCCCTGCCCTGCGGGGGGGGGCAGCAGCTCTGCCCACTCTTCACACCCTCTGCTCAGACTTTGGAGTCGGAAAGACGGAGCAGGAACAGTTCCAAGAGTGATGTCATTGCCTAGGTTTTAGGGATGGAGGTTTGTTCGCGAGCGAGCTCGGAAAGACACGTGCATTTTGAATTGTAAAAAGGCTTCTCTGAAGAGCAGGAAGGACAGGCTGCTTGCTGAATCGTGCTGTGAGCTGAGCCTTCATGTTGACCATGGCCTTGCGCTAAGCAGCACATCCCACGTGTTTGTCCTTTGTCACATCTGGGCTCCCACGGCTGCCGATTTCACCAAGTCTCTCTTAAATCCAGGTCAACAGATGCCGCTTTATGAATCCCTGGTATTGTTTAGTGGGGAGTGGATGGCACCCCTGCCTGGGTCCCACTGATGCCGGCGGCTCCTTCCACACAAATTCCTTTTCCATCCGGCTACATGCCCGGTCCCCACAGTGCAGGCTTTGTGACGTGGAGCGGGTGTGTATCCCGCACCATTGACGCGGTGCCATCCGCCAACCGTGGGGCACGCACACCTTCCCTTGTGGGGACGGGAATCTAGGTCGACGTCGGCGAACTCCCCAGCCCGGGGCCAGACCCATGCGCATCCTGACAGGAGCTCCCCGTCTGTCCAGAACTGCTGTTCCTCGGAGATCACAGCAGCGGTGCACCTCCAGGGTCAGGAGGTGGCAGGACGCAGGTCTGTGTGCTGGTCTACATGGTGGCTCGGGGCTGGGGCCCGACCCCTGACGACCAGGGCAGAGCTGAGGGCTGGCGCTCAGTGACCTTTCCAAGGCTTCCTGCCTGTTTCCCTCCGCGGCTCCACCCCAGCTGACAGGCATTTCTCTTTGTCCGCTTGTCTGGACATGATGCTGCCTTGTCCTACCTTCAGACTGATAGGCTGCTTCCCGGGGTCCGGGTTGGTCTGCATGTAAGGGAGGGTGGGGCCGCCATGTGTTCCCGGGACCTGTATCGGCTGACCTTGAGAATTCGGGGTACGTGCTCTTGAACCTAATCTTTAATCACAAGGCCAGGAGCAGTTTGCAAAAGCTCCTCTGCTGTGTGAGGGCTCCCTTTCCAGCGTTTTCATTATTTTGGTTTTCTCTTTAGATTCACAGTAATTGGTGAAAAAGTAAGAAACACTTGAGGGAGAGACACTGATGGATCTATACTCGGTTTAAACACGTGCTGGGGGATGCCTGGGTGGCTCAGTCGGTCGAGCATCTGCCTTCAGCTCAGGTCATGATCTCAGGGTCCTGGGATCGAGCCCCGGATCAGCTCCCTGCTCCACGGGGAGTCTGCTTCTCCCTCCCCCTCTGCCCCTCCCCCTGCTCGTGCTCTCTCACTGTCTCTCTCTCTCTGTCAAATAAATATTTTTTAAAAAATTAAACAAATAAACAGGTGCCGGATGCAGAACAGTGGTCCTCCAGCCAGGGCCTCTGAACCTCCTGGGGGGAGCCGCCCCAGATTCCTGTCCCCCCTCCCCCGAGCTTCTGAGTCAGGAAGTGTGTGGCGGAGCCTGAGAATCTGCACTTTGCAGGTCTCAGGTGATGCTGGTGGTGCCGGTCCAGGGACCAAACTTGGGAGGCTGCAGTAGAATCTTAAAATCTGGTGCCACCTTCTGCACTCACTGACCTTGAGCAAGATCCTAGCTCTTGTCGTGGTGCACGATGACAGGTTGGAGAGCTGTACGGATGAGGGTGGACGGGCAGGTCGGGGGGGCCACACCAACCGATACATGGATGAGGTTGCACACAAGACAGTAAACCTCTAAGTTCTGCCCTCTTTGAAAGCGTGCATGGCCCCCAGCTCCTGGTGTGCATCGGAGCATGGGTGATGTGCCCACCACACGGGACACCCCAGACCCGCAGCCGTTAGCTCTGACATCTCCCCCCACCTGCCTGTCCTATCCCCTCTCCGCTGAGCGCTCCACCGTCCGAGAAGCTGAATTTCTACTGATAGCTCAGCTGTGAACTCAGCCGTTCTGGGCGTGCAGTGAGGCTACCCTTCCAGCACGGTTTATTGGCAAGGGCTCCTCCCTCTGAGACCCCAGGCCCCACAGCTGCGTTCGCTGTGACGTGGAGGGGGCGTGCTGTTGGCCGGCTCTGTGGCTGGGACCTCTGGAGAGGTCTGCAGTAGGAGGGTAAACGTAGTTCTGTGAGACACCTGATCTGGGAAGTCTCTTTGTGGCAAAAATAGAAGCTTTTGGATAGAAAGGGAGAGAACACAGAACAAGACCAGATAGGCGGAGAGTGCTCTGTGTGGGAGAAGAGGCTCCACATCCTTGTCTCTATTGTGTGGAGACGCTGCTGGCCCTAAGTCTCCTCTTCTAAGGGCTACTCAGCATTCGGTGTGCCGGGGCTTTCCCTGAAGACACCGCTCGGTTCTGGGGCCGGTAATTGGCAGGTCTTAGTGGAGACTCTCGGCCCCGCACCTAGGACACGTTCACCGCAGCCGGCCTGCCGGCCCTCTGGTCCCGAGGTGGAGGGTGCCTGGTTGCCAGCCCCTCCTCCCCTCCTACTTGCAGGGCTCTGCGGCTGCTCCCTGTCCCTCCTCGAGGCTCCCTCTGCTACGTCCACGTTCTCAGTGATACTCATGCTCTTCTGCCGGCCCCACGGCTGATGTCCACGCCCTGCAGCATCACTGGGGCTGACCCCTCCACACTGACTCTGTACCAGGCTGAGGCCCACAGTCCTGCAGGGAGGCCAGCCACCCCCTCATAAGTCTTGTGAGGAGGACCCCATTCCCCTGGTCAGTCCTGGGAGGGGGGCCTCCACCCCCCAGTCAGTCTTCCAGTAATTGTTGACATCACAGGCCCAGTGACCATAAAAGGATGCCTCACCTTGAGGAAGTTGCAATTTTTCTGGATTATTTCAGAGAAAAATTTTAGAGACAAGAAGAGCAAAGAGGTGTGGGAGTACTGGAGCAGATCCCTCCTGGCCCTGGGCAGCTCCAGGGGGTGCGGTCAGCCTGGAGCCCCCTTCTCCCTGGGTCACTCCACGGCTGAGAACAAGCCTTGCCTTGCTTCTCCCTATAGGTGCTACCTGGTGGGCCGGTGGCCGTCCCTGGGCCGGGCCTCACACCTGGCCTGTGTCGCCAGAATGCTTCTTGAAACCAGAACCGTGTACTGCCGTCGCCAAGAATCCTCCGGGTGGAATGCCGAGGGTTTGGTCCTTGATGCTGTCTGATGGCCACATCCATGTCCCTAGTGACCTTGAGCCAATGTGAATGTCTGAACAAAGTCAGCGCATGATACGGCAGAGCGGGACCCCCACATTGCAGAGAGAAGCTGTGGCCTGCACCTCCTCACCCAGCTTCCCTTTATACGAAGTTATGTAGAGGTGGTGTCTGCTTGGGTTAATATGTGAAAATAAGTAGTTAACCCAGAAATGCCAAACATGGCCTAAGAATTTTTTGTGTAATATTTAGTTTTGGCAAGCGCCTTCTGTGCATCGTGCGGCTATTTGTGTTTGCACTATGGGGTCTGGAACCCTTGGCGTGTGAGGTTGGAATGGCAAGGAGGCCAGGGGTGCCGGGGCCAGGAGCTGGGAAAGCAGGGAGAGAGGGCAGAGGGTTTGGGCCCCTGCGTTCATCAGTCCGGGCCGCCGTAACAAACCACAGGCGGGAGGCTTCTCTCCCAGTCTGGAGACTGGAGGTCTGAGGCCAAGGTGCTGGCAGGGCTGGTCTCTCCCGAGGCCTCTCCTGAGGTGTGCAGATGGCCGTCCTCCCCCCGCGTCCTCACATGGTCGTCCCTCCGTGTGGCTGTGTCTGATCCTGTAAGGACCCCGATCACATGGGAGTAGGGCCACCCTGGTGACCTGAGTTTATCTCAGCTATGTCTCTAAAGTCCCCATCTCCCAGTAGAGTCACATTCTGACGTCCTGAGGTCGGGACTTGGACACACGGAATGGTGGGGGGGTGGGGGGAGAGTTCAGCCCCTAACAGTCGATCGCACAGGGGTTGGGCCAGGGCTCTATGCTCAGCTCAGACTCTGGGAAATCGGAGCCTCTGAGACACGTAAGCAGAGCTGTGGTTTTTAAAGGCTGGTCCAGCTGCTTTGCTGGGAAGGTGTGACCTGATCCCGGAGAGGGTGGGCGGCCACTGCGGCTCTGGGGCCACCCGCCCTCCCTGGGAAGGAGGTGTGTGGCTGAGACGGGGTTAGCGTGGCAGCGGGCTGGGAGCTGAGGGACCAAAGCCGCAAGAAGGGCTTTCAGGGGGATAAGAAGTTTCCAGGACGACCTCGGAGCACTGTGGCCTGACACCCCAATGCACCTGTCAGAGGAAACAGTCCTTCTGGGGTGACCCAGCCTGGGTGCACAGACTGTCCAGGACGCTGCATACGGGGGCCTTCCATGCAGTGGCCGAAGCCCCCCGTAAACCTGACATCTGTCCAGCATGGTTTCTGTCGTCCGCGTTCAGCCGCCCCCATGCCTGTGGGCTTCTGCCTCGGGAGCAGGACCCTGAGGACTTGGTCACTCAGATCCATCTTCAAGCGTGCTGAGGCCTTTTAGGAAGAAGGCCACTCAGGCAGGTGGAATGGGTGTCGGGGGCGGGGTGAGAGGTGACGGACCGTAGTCAGGTCTGTAATTGGATGGGTGTGTGACGGTGAGACCGGGAAGTCCACCGCAAAGGTGCCAACGCCGGAAGTTCCTGCAGCTCTGGCAGCAGGGAGTCAGAACTGGGCTTTCGAGATTCCGAGGAGAAACTCCGGGGATGGAATCGGGTCTGTTGGATTGTCCGTTGGAGGTGTTGCTGATTTCCTGCGTCTGACCCGGGGTTCTCAAGGTGTGGTCTCCACCCGGCATCACCCAGACACTTGTTGGAAATGCAGGTGCTCAGGCCGGCCCCGGCCAGGGGAGTCTGATGCCTGCAGGGGTGCGGGAGGGCGCCGCGGCGCAGGTCAGTGGGCCGGTGGAGGCAGGGCACCTCGCTCCTTCAGTGGCCTCCGGAGACAGAAATGAGACGGAAAACAAGGACCCCGTGTGCCCGAGCCGCCCCTGTCTGGGGCTCCTGCTCTCCCGGCGGCTAATTCGGGGCCGCCCCTGTCTGGGGCTCCTGCTCTCCCGGCGGCTAATTCGGGGCCGCCCCTGTCTGGGGCTCCTGCTCTCCGGCGGCTAATTCGGGGCCCGCCCTCAGGCACCAGCCTCATGGCTGCTCCTGGGAGCCTTGCCCACACACCCCTGGGCGTGGCGCTGTCCCCACTGTGCCGTCTGCCATGGCTCACTGATGCGCTGTCTGACCGCTCGTCTCCGTGTGTGCTGAAGTCGCAAGGGGTAGAAAGCACAGGTCGGTCTGAACTGAGGGCCTGCGGCTGGAAGATGAAACCCCTAAAGATCGGAGAACCATGACTACTTCCCTGATTTTTGGAAAGAAAATGTGCGATTGAGAAACTATAAATTGGCCACGTTGACCTTCGAAGAAAGCAGAGATGATGGAATGAATTGAGAGTCCACAGAGGGACGCAGTAATCTCCAGCCTCCACGGACTCACTGCATTCATAGCGAACCATGTCTGTGAGGGTCAAAGGAACGTCCTCCCCTGGTGCCTGGAATTTGAGAAAGCCCTTCTCTGTGTCCTGCGGGGTCCTTGGTGGACAGACAAAGAGGGGAGAAAGAGGAGGGAGTGAGTATGGGGCGATGGGATTATGTGGATTCCCTTCCAGCGAGCGCTCCCTCCCGCCCCTTCCGCTGGGGCAGACACGAGTCTGTGATCCTTGACTTGCACTCGGCCCTGGGACTTGCTTCGGCAGACCTGGTGCTCAGATGTGCTTGTCGTGAGCAGCCCCTTCCTGCTGCCGCGGACCCCCCGGGAAACATGCCCAAGGGTAGCCGCTGCCCCTCCGGCCTGGAACCAAAATGAGGCAGGTGGAGCAGAGCCCGCCCGCCCCCCGCCCCGAGCTGTGAGCAGGGGGCAGAAACGTGTCACTGAATTGGGGGCAGGTTGTTGTGCAGCACTAACGTGGCACCTGCTGTGGTCTGAACAGCCAGCCATCCAGTGGGAGAAGAGCCGGCCTCAGGGTGACTCCACTGTCTTCTCGTTTTTAAGATAGATGTTGAAGTGTTCTCTTTGGCTGTTGCTGGAAAGCAGAGGACCCACCAGGAGCGCAGCCGTGCCCTTCAGTCTTGAGACCTGCCGCTGGGCGGGGGCGGAGGTGTCCTCTTGGCCTCTGGGTAAGTCAACAAGTAGAAATTATCGGAGGCAGATTTTGACCAAAAGGGAATATTTGTCCTAAGGACTCAAAAAACAGCTCCCCGAGGGCATAGCCCTGGGCGTGGAGTGGAGTCGGCGAGCGCCTTGGAGGGGCAAGCTGGGGACCCACGGCGGCCCTGGCAGTGCTCAGATCTAGCAGTTTTCCAATTGCTTCCCCTGCTCAAAATATTCTGTAAATGTATCTGAGGTGTCCACGCCCAGTGGACATGGCTACAAACAGTGAAGGTCAGCTGTTTGGAAAGACGACAGGTCTTCAGTTGAAGGGGGCGTCTGGAAGACCCTGACTACACGCTAAAGCATGAGGGGGCCCCGGAGGCAATTCCAGAGGACGCTTGGAGCATCTGGAAGAGGGTGACCTTGGATTCGCAGAATCAGTCACACTCACGCTTCTGCATTTGTCCACTAATTACCCCTTTGTGTAGGCGAAGCAGACAACGGACACGAAGCTGGCTCCCCGCAAGCGTGTGGGCATCGGGGGTACCAGATCTGGACACTCAACACGCTCCTGGTCGTGGGCCCTCCTGTGTCCAGCGTCTCCAGGTGACTGTCACCGTGTTGCTGTCCTCCCTCGTCCTGGGACCTGTTCCGGGACCCGCCAGCTCTCTGGACCTTACCCCCCATTTCCAGGCAGCCCCCGTGTGGCCCTTCGTGATGACGTGCTCTCCACATGGTTTGCTAACTGCTTCACGGATCAGCTCCAAACCACAGCTGTGTCAGGGGTTCCCTAAGAATAATGGCCACGTTCCAGACTCCAGGGGCCCCATGGTGCTGAGGTCAGGCACTGTGGCTGGAGAAGGTGGGCCCCCCCAGGGACACAAGTGGGGGATTCTCGCGTTCACAGCAGCTCGTCTGGCAGGCACTCCCGGTGGGAGAACCTTTGGTGTTGGTCATCTGCACCAGCCGAGTAAGAGAACTCCCTCCAGCCTCTAGTCAACATAAACGAACACGACCCGAGAGACACTTCTGAGGTTCTAACTAGTAACAATCAAAAGGCATGGCAGTGACAGGTCTTCCGACCTCAGCCACTCGTCAGGCGGGTTCTATGCCTGAAGAACACGTTTTTGGTGGAGAAGAGCTGCTCTCACGGTCCTTCGGGGCCCCCGGACTTGCAGCTTAACCAGATGCAGTGTCCGCAGGTCGGCTCCGGAACGGGAGGCTGTGCTTCGTGAACCTGCCTGCATCTTCCTGCGGCCCGTCCGGGCACGGTCATGGCTGGAGGCTCCTCCTTTCTGCCCAGACCCACTTCCGTACCAGAACTCTCGTCTCTGTGGACCTGCTTATCGGTAATCCTTGCAGATGGACTTGTGCTGTTAGAAACAGTATTTCGAGGGGCGCCTGGGTGGCTCAGTCGTTGAGCGTCTGCCTTCAGCTCAGGTCATGATCCCAGGGTCCTGGGATCGAGCCCCGCATCGGGCTCCCTGCTCCGCGGGAAGCCTGCTTCTCCCTCTCCCACTCCCCCTGCTTGTGTTCTCCCTCTCGCTGTGTCTCTGTCTGTCAAAAAAACAAAACAAAAGAAATAGTATTTTGAACTTCATCTCATACGTCTGATTTTGGAGATAGGAATATTGGTTATCTCTTCCCAAATGTGAACAAGCTAGTGCAGCTGTCTGATACACACATAAAAATTCTGGGATCTAATCTGAATTAATTCTCAATTCTAATCAAGTGCTAAAGTGGAAATGCAGTTATGTTCTCATGGTTCTCTTTGGATGAAGTGCGGCTGGGGTTCTCTGCCCTGGGGACGCTGTGGAGAGCCAGCCTGAGTGCTGGGGAGGCGGAGGCCACTGACGGGAACCTGCCCTTGCCTTCTGCCAGCCCTGCGGGGCCCGGCTGTCCTCGTCTGTGCGGTGGGTCCGTGAGGACAGGGGCCGCACAGGGCTGACGCGAAGAGTAGGCTCTCGGGGCTGCCTGTGGGAGAAGCTCTCGGCACGGCTCACAGCCGCGCACCAGGGGTATTGCGTGCTTTAACTATATTACTCCGTTAGCGACCCCCTTCGTGAAGCGTGGGGGGTGCTCCATGCGAGGGAGAAGAAAGGGGGGCGTCTGAGCGTGCGTGGGCTCTCCAGGGCAGTGCTGGTCTGGGGACACCACCGGGTCTGGGCCGTGGCACCCCACTCTTCGTGGAGGGGCCTCCAAGGGGCAGTTCCTTCCCTCCCCCAGAGGAGCTTTATCCTGGTGTCAGTCCCCAAAGATACAGACATGGAGAGGGGGTCAACCCTGGCAGGAGAATTTCAAAAAAATTTAAAGTGGTAAATTTGAAAACACAATAGAGCAGATTGTTCTTTCTCAATTTTAGAGATCAAGTGGCTTTTGTGTCTCTGGGCTTCGAGGAAATGTTCTGGGTTTTTGCCATTCTATTATTAGTAGCGTCCAAGAAGTGAGTCCAGTCCCCAAAGTGTGAAAAACAATTTCTTATCTTTGCAGAAGGAAGGACTAGTGTTAAGTCCCATTGGTGACATTTTTAGCAAGATTTTAGGTGAACTAAAGGTGAACCGATGCCCCGCGTATGACTTCACCTTTGTAACACTGCTCTATCTTTAAAGACAGTTTTTAAGTGTTTTGATGTCTGAATCGTTAAGGAGGGAGAACATGTCATTTGATGTTTAAGTGGTAACAAAATATAGAAAGTTGTTGAACAGATATTAGGTCTCCATGTTTTATCAGTTGTATGATTTTTTGCCCCCATCAATCCTCAGAGGGCTAAAATTTGTCCTGTTTTCTCTTCTGAAACCCAGTCCATGGTGTGGGAGGATCCCTCATTCACGCCCTCGCCGGCCACACGCATAGGGAGCATCCGCCCTGTGCTGGCCACGCCAGGAAGATGCGGCACGCCCGCCCTCTCAGAACAAGACCCCGAGGTCTTCCCCAGATCCGGAGCTTCTCTGGAAACAATCTCCAGGCACAGACCCCCGCTTAATCTGATAAATGTCAGAATTTCACATGGAAAGTACAGGCCCACATCTCACGCGCTGCGCGGTATTGCCAGGTCAGGGAAAACGTTGTTTTTGTTACCACAAACACCACTTACCACCCTGTCCCCTGTTGGGTGTTAGTTGGGTTCTAAATTCGTCTGACTTGGGCACAGTTTCTAGATTTTGTCATGATTGGTCAGCGGTGATGTATCCTTTATTTTAAAAAAGTTAAGCATTCACAAAGCTCTTTTTCGAGAGTGAGCAGTTCGACTCTGTCCGGCGACGTGTTCCCTCCTGGGCCGCAGCGGCCTCCGCGGATCAGAGCTGTAGCATGTTTCACGGGTTATCTTGATTGCCCAGCTCCCAGAGCTTCCTGTCTTTGTCAGCGGAAGGGACAGAAAGCCCCCGTTAAACAGGGAACAATGAGTGGTGGCCAGCAGCAGGGCTCTGCTGGGAATTGCCGTCCGGTGCGGCTGCCAGGGGCAGCTGGAGCGGTGTCGGCCGGCAGGGCTGGGACCCGGCGCTGAGCAGGAGGAGGGCTTGCTGGGTGTGGGGGTGCCCGTGGACCTCAGTGCTGGCCTGACCGCGGGGAGAGCGTCTGTAGGAAGGAGAAGGAAGCGTCTGTGCGTGCCAGGCTGGGGTGCCAGGTGCCAGGTCAAGGGAAAAACCTGGGAAGGGCACAGGCAGTGAGGAGAAGGCAGGACAAGGAGAGGGAGGTACGCTCGGTGGCCCCAGCTCGTGCAGCCAGGCTGCCCCCGCGTGGGCTGGCCTGGTGGAAACCCACTGCCCCCGCGTGGGCTGGCCTGGTGGAAATCCACTGCCCCCGCGTGGGCTGGCCTGGTGGAAATCCACTGCCCCTGCGTGGGCTGGCCTGGTGGAAATCCACTGCCCCAAGTGGGCTGGCCTGG
>NW_027397141.1:3883392-3898620 GCF_003265705.2 Callorhinus ursinus
TGCCCCAAGTGGGCTGGCCTGGTGGAAATCCACTGCCCCAAGTGGGCACACGTGGGCTGTTTCCCATCCTTTGTGTCTTAAAAAGAAAAAGAAAGAAGAACCTGTTGTACCTGAGTCCTGAAGCCTGGCTGTAGCCTCACGCAGCCGTGAGCCAGGCATCTGCCTCCCAGGGCCGAATTTCCATACACCCAGCAGCTCATTTAAGATCTGCACTACATAACTCTCTGCTCCCCTGACGTGATTAATTTAAGGCTCTTTACTGCCAAAAACCATGCCAGTTATCGATAGGAATTTCTTGACAGTAGCTGAAGGTCATGTTGAGTAAAATAGACTCTTGGGGTCCCCAGAGGGTCAGTCTAGTTCTCAAATGGCCTGCCGATGCCTCTAGCCTCCCCCGGCTGCGCTCAGCACACCTGGGTGGCCAGGGACCGGCGACCAAGAACTTGGGTGGTCTGTGTTTCAGAACTGGAGAGTTTAGGGAGGGAAATGCCCCCTGAAGGCTGGAGAAATCCGTGGTTTCAAGACATTTCCCAAACCTGAAGGCTGTGAACCTACAAGACAGAGAGACCAATAGACTGTGAGCCGGTTTGTGTCTCAGAACTGATTTTTGGAAAAGGTTTTCATTAGTAACATTTTTAAGACATATTTGGAGAAGTCGGAGACCCTGGGTCAGCGGCGCCACATGCTGAAGGCTGAGCCACGGGCCATCGCACCGTCACACTTACATGGGGAGAGGATAGACGCGGGGGAGCTTCGGTGCGTGACAGGTGGCTCATTGCAGCTCCACACCGCTAGTGGAGGGCAGCTCCCGTGGACACAGAGCAGCTGTGTTTCCACACATCCTCCCTGAGCCGCCGTGGGCCGCTCAGAGCTGAGGGCTCCGGTCCCTGCTCACAGGAAGAGGGCTCGCGTCCTGGACCCGTCACATCAAACGCGCATCTGTTTCCTCCCGAGTGTGCGCCGGGACGGCCTCTGCTTGGAAGCCAGCGCGGAGGGGCCGGGATGGACAGCGTTGAGGCCCGGTCATGGTTTTCCCTTGCTTCTGGGGGACGGCCCCCCAGCGTGGTTTGTTCCTTGTTGCTTCTCATGGATGTGGCACCTGGAGCCAGCCTCACCTGCTGCATCCCCGGGGACTCGGAGGCTGGCGCAGGACAGCCGACAGCCCAGACGGGGGTGCAGGCGGGTGGAGGCCAGTGGAGCTAGTACCTGCCTCGCGCTCTCGGCACCTTTCCTGCTCAGAGGTGTGAGTCTGCTTCTAACCAAGGGAAGCTGAACGTGGACACCGGGGCTGCTGTCTCCTCCAGGCTGGGCCGGACACGGTCCTCTCAGCCCCACAGCCTCCAGCTCCAGCAGGAAGGGTCCCCCAGCCTGTGAACGCTCATGGGAGGAGGGTGGGCACCAAGGCACCAAAATGAAACAAACGCATTATGTGGCGGCGACCCAGCTTGGCCGGCTCTAGTCGTGTTGGTGGAGGAAGGGGTGCCCGTGGTGCGTGGGGCCGAGCATGGCCCTTCAGCCAGACCCTAGTGCTGACCCTCCATCAGTTTCTACCCCGTGACCTTGAGCATAGGATACGTGCACTCAGGCCCTCAGAGCCTCGTGCAGCACCGAATGAGCTGCCCAGCACGGGAGGGGTGAGGATCGGAGCTGATGCAGCAGGACGCGCTGGGACGGTCCGGGCAGTGCTGGGTGCTCACCCACTCGGACGCGGTGGGCACCAGGGTCTGGAGCCAGTGGGCCAGGGGCACGTCAGGCACCGCTGGGAAGTGTCACTAGCCAAGCAAAGCAGTGCTATCATTTCCTTTCTCCCGAGCTGGACCGCATGCAGGGGTCACGGACGGAGTTTACCCGTTTATTTCAAGAAGGCCTGGGGCTGGTTCTCCTCCCTTCCTCCCGCCTTGTACTTGTTTGTTTGAACTTGAGACTTCCTGAGCTTGGAAGGTGTTTTTGGCTCGGGCAGTTGGAGCAGGTCCCTGACACTGGGAGCCCCAGCCTGCACAAGCCCCTTTCCCAGGAAGGAAACACCCAAGACCTGCAAGTAGATGGCTGCGCGTCCTGCGTCCTGCCGGGCGTGGAGACAGGCGGGGGCCGGCGGCAGCCTCTGTGGGCGGGCCCTCGTGGGCAGGTGGTTCTGGGCTCCCCGGCGGACTGTCGAGCCCACGGTCACTGCAGCTTGAGGCCTGGAGGTGGAGGCCAGTCACTCTGTGAGCTGGTTGGACGCTCTGTTGTTCTTCCTCAGGACTTGGTAAACCAAGGTCACTGGAGGTCGTGTGCCCAGCTCAGCGTGCAGCGCCGGGTGGGGCGCCCTCCCCCTCGCCGCCAGCACCCGCCTGTTTTCCACTGTCCCGGTGGAGGGCTGCAGGGAGGTGGGAACCGTGTGGCCCTGACACCAGGCCACATTCGGCCCTTGCATGAGCCTGTCTGCAGATTCAAAGCTTCTGCTGCCGAGCGCGTCCCTGGAGGACGGCAGGATGACCACGAGGGGAGCATCTCGGGGGGCTCTCAGGGGACTCCAGCGTCGGCTCCGGCTCCGGCCCCGGCGGTGCTGGGGGGCCTCCAGGCGCCCACAGCCAGGTGAGGCGGGACGGGCTGGTGCTGTCTGGGGCGCAGGACTGGGCGCCAGGGGTCCCTTCGGCGGGTGGGCAGACGCGGACAGACATGCGTAAGGGGGGCTGGTGCGTGGTGTCCTTGCTGCCCGGGGGCCCTCTGGCATCCTGCCCCAGCGTCTGGCCCTGGACAGCCTCCTGGCCCCCTTGCCCTGCCGCTGGATGCGGGCCGCGGTCCCCTGCCAGGACCACAGGCTGCTCCCGAGCTAGCGCCTCCCTGAAAAAGGAGTGGGGATTCTCATGGGTCAAAGTCATGTCTTCACGAACTGACTTCCTATGGAGCCGGGGCTGCTAATGGCTCCAACTGGAGTCCCTTGTTTCTGCCCTTTCTCCTGGGAGATGCCCTCCCTCCTCAGGGCCCTGGAGAGCTGAGGCTTGCTGTTGACCTTGGGGCAGCAGCGGACTCTGTGACCGCCGGCACCCCTTTGGACAGATGCCCTTGATGTCTGTAAGGTGAAAGACATCAGAAGTAACAAAGCCAGCCCAACATCTCCCCCTGTTAGGGAGGTGGAGCCTGGAGCTGGCCGCATAGCGTCCCCAGAGGGAGGGAGGGGTATATGCATCTGCGTTGGGGCCGAGCACGGGGGGTCTGGTGTGGCTGACGGCCCCTGGTTGGGGGGAAGTAGACTCGTCGTGGGCAGACCGCCTCCCTCAGTTTCCCTCTGGGGCAAGGACAGAGCCCACGCCCTGAAAGCCCGACTGCTTCTGCATCCATGCGGTCGTCCCGCGCTCACCTGCATCTGTGCACGTGTTCAGGGTTAAAAGAACGGCCTCAGCCCTCTTGTGGATTCCGCCAACTCTGTAGAGTGAGTGGAGCCGTCACAACGGGCCGTGTGGACCCCTGCCCCACGCCCACCAAGGGCATGGACGCTGGGTCTGTGCCCTTCCCGGCCTCCCCACACGCCCTCTATCTGGAGGTCAGTGGACACATGTGGGGGTTCCCCGACTTGTCTGACCAGACCTGTTCTGGCCTTGGGGGGATCTGTGCTCTGTCTCCGGGAGGGTGGCCCTGAGGACCCCCCACTCTGAAGGACGGGATTATCATCCTGACACCTGGAGGCTGCGTGGGGGAGGGTGACTTTAGGCCTGAGCCTGTCCCCACACATCAGCCATGTAGCCTGGACAGGGGGTTTAGCATCCCAGGGGTGTCCTCTCAGAGGGAAGGGGGGCTGCCGACCCCACAGGCTTCTCCTTTACTCCTTAGTGCTCATTAGAAGCCTTTGAGGCTGTGTGTGCTGGTATTCAAGACCAACGTGGACGGCGGGCAGTTAGGTGCTAAGTGCCGTGTGAGGCCCTGGGTCAGCAAGGCTCTACGCGGCCCTCTAGGCCTCCCTCACCGACCTGCCCCCAGCCTCCCTCGCCATCCAGCCCGGCCTCCCTGGCATCTCCAGCCTGGCATCTCCCGGCTAAGTCTCCTTGACCTGTGGGTGTGGCCATCATGCCCCTGGGTACCTGCTGGGTAACTTCTTGCTCCCAGAGAAGCAGTCTTGCCTTGGCTTCCTGCCTGCAAGTTTGTCCCAGTTCCTTCTTCAAAACCCATCTGTATACGAGTGTCTGGGTCGGGCTGGCCTCTGCGTCCCTGTGGACAGACCTCACAAGTCAGCCCAGCTGTTTTCCGTGGTTCGAGCCCTGAAAGAAGCATCGTCGGGCCAGCCTTCTGGTGCAGTGGAGGACGCGGGGGCAGCGCATCATCACGAGATCCCAGTTTTCTCTGATCGCCGGAAACATGTGATGTCGATCAAGCGGCGGTTAGGGTGAGCTCTGCGCTGTTGCCTCCGCACTGTCCCATGGGAGCTGCCACAGTCCAGACACAGAACACTACCTACAGTGGCATCTAAGCACCTGGGGGGCGTCCACTCTGTGCCCCTCTGCACTGGATCCTTTCCAACTGAGTTTCAATAAGCCGAGAACAGGTTGTTTTCCTTAGAATTGAAAAATTCTCTTTATGGAAGCATGTTTCGGGTTGGCATGAAGAATTTTAAACAGGACCAGAATTATTTAAAAGATGCAAATAAATACATTTGACCCACCTGAGTGAATTGATCACTGCAAGTGATCACAGAATTTCCCTTTGAGCTTCCTGGTAGCTAATGCAAAAAGGGAAAAAAAATGCCCCAAGATTTAAATTAAAAAAAAAAAAAAATTCTTCTGGAAGGAATTCTTGAGGAAACCAGTAGCTCAGCTGTACAGACTCAGCGGTGACATCTTTGCAGGGTTTCCTTTCTTTTAGAAAATCAGTGCACCGAGAAATGTTGAAAACGTAACAGCAAATTGCAATGAGGCCCTTTCCAGAGTCGGCCAGGACAGTGGTGTGTCCCTCCCCGCTGTTCCCGGAGGGCTGAGTGCTGGAGTCGGGGTCTGACCGTGACTCAGACCGGCTCTCTCGGGACCGTGTGACTAGCAGCCCAGTCACAGGCTGTGGGGCCATGTTCCCTGGAGGCGTGGGAGGCGGAGGCCACAGCCACAGGCCAGGGCGCTCTATGGGACCACGAGCGTGGGGCTCAGTGCGCATTGACACTTGGCCACTGGATCCACCAGGTCTTGCCCATAACGGCTTTCAGAAAAGCCAGATTTGCGAGCCTGGCTTTCAGCTTCTCAGGAGCTTCCGGAAGCGGAGGGTGGTTTTCTCTCTGACTTTCCAGAGGTCAGACTTGGGCGAGGTCTACTGAGACCTGCAGAAGCAAGGAGAGTGTGCTGCTTTATCTAAAGTGTGTTTATTCAGAGAGTCTTGTTTACAGGCTTGCACTTGTTGGTAAGGAGAGGTTCCATGCTCTGGAGAAATCTGGTGATTATCATTGTCTTCATCATTTTAAACATCAGGCAACTTGGTTGAAGTCACTGCTTCTGACCTCCCGCCAAGATTCCCCATCTGCCCCCGGCCTGCTTGGGGACAGCTTGGCTCAGGCCTGGGGATGGGTCTGGGCCTGAGGCGTCTGGGTCTTTGTGGGGTCTTGGTGCTGGGCACCCACTGTCTAGGCGGCTTGGACTGCAGCGTGTAGTGGGGAACCCCGCTGGGCACCTGCTGGCTGGGGCGTTGGACTCAGTCCACTCTCTGGGTCCCTGAGCAGGGACTGGGGGTATCCTTCTCCCGTCCCCATGGAGCCCAGACCGTGTGGTGGGCAGGGCAGGGCCAGCAGTGATGGTGGCAAGAGCCAGCTCAAGCCTTGGCTGGACTCCGAGAGAGCGTCTCCAGGTGGGGCTCGCACTTCACACTGCAGACGTGTTAGAGACCCACAGACCGAGAAAGCTGGACAGCATAGGAGGGGCCTTGGAACAGGTGCCCATGTCCCTGCTCGCTCACCCTCCTCGGCAAATACGGCCTCCGCCTCTGTTTGTTCCCAGACATAGTCACCTGTGTCGGGAGCATCGGACCTTATCAGATGCAAGCAGGAGAGATGAGGAGTTGCTTTGGACATATCGTTGGATTTGAGGCTTCCAGCATGCATGCGCGTCTCTGCAGGCAGCGTGGGACCGGCCCGCATCTGACGATCCTGTCACCTTCACAGCAGCACAGGAGCGCCTCCAGCAGAGGTGTCCCCTCTCCGAACCAAGGCCAAACAGGCCCGGACATTCCTTTCTCCTCCGGCGCCCCAAGCCTGCCGGCCGCCCAGGATACATATGTACACACATGGGTGGGGTGAGCAGATGTTGGTCTGCGGGAGGGTAACCTCCTTGCAGTGCTTTGTCTCAGCTCGGAGGTGAAACGGAAGTACAAGTCAGCTGGTCCCTCACGCAGATTTAGGGAGCAAAGTTCAGTGGGAGAGGCTTGCGGGTAAGCACGGAGGGCAGCAGGACCGGGCACAGGGAGAGCGTCTCCCTGGTGCTCCTGGGCCATGGGGGACAGACACGCAGCCCGGATCTCTGTGGCAGAGATGAAAAGCTACTATGTCTATTCTGAGTGGTGCTCCTGGATGCTGTCTGTCTCTGAGGGTGAGTGTCCGGGTCCCAGGAGCTGCCATCCTGTGGATCACTTGCAGGGCTCCCGGCACGGTGGCCGTGCGTCCTGGAGAGGGTTCTTACGCATCTGCCCTGCAGAAGGGAGGACGTCCCTGTGAGTCACCAGTGAGCGGCACCCCTCGGAGCGAGGAGCAGCCTGGGGAATTGGTGTGGGAGGTAGACGAGCCTTCATCCAAAGTCATCGTTCGATGACTCTGAGTCCCACCATTGGCTCCCTAAAGCCGGGACATCCCTGTGGCTAGTGAGGGTCAGCTCCATGGCAGGCCGACCTGGACAGCAGGGAGTTTGGCCAGCACCAAGCCCGTCGGAGCTAAGCCGACCTCGTCCACACTCTGTGGGCAAAGGTCCATGCATAAAGTGCCAAGAGAACAGAAGCCACCAGCTACTTGGTATTGGTGATCCCCTGACTGAGTGATACGTGGGTGACTTACTGGGTGGTCGGCAGCACTGTAGGTCAAGTGTGGATTGGTGACACAGAGGTGCTTCTGTGGTTCCCGGGGAGCCACAGAGCCCAGCGAATCCCCTGGGGCCCCCAGCCGTGCACGGGGGCTGAGCAGGTCTCCCATCCATGGACAGACTCTTCCATTCACCCCTGAAGTTCCTGAAATCTGCTGCAATGTGGTGAGGGATGCGGCTTCTTTCCTGGCCAACTGCGGTCCGGTCTGTGACGAGACGCGTCTGAGGTCTCTGTGGTCAGGCACAGCCCCGTGAGGACTGGGTCCGGGGGCCGCCTTCTCATCACCTGTGGGTTAAAGCTGTGCTTTGTTGTCTTGTTTGAACCCCCAGACAGGGAGGGCCGGGTCATAGGTGTCAGAGACGATGCTTGTCTGGGGTGCTGTTGGGGGCGTGGACCCAGGCAGGTGACGCGACCCAGCCCTTGGGTTTGCTGCGGGGCCCACAGTCAGCCCCGTGGCTCTTGTTTCTGTCAGTGGTGACAGGCACCAAGCTGGAGGGTGCAGAAACGTGGTGGGCCCAGCAGGGCCCCCAAGAGTCCCCCAGGAGGGCCAGCGTGGCTCAACTCAGAGAGAGGCTTGGCCTCCGAGTGGAGTGGGGGCAGAAGCCTGGACTCTGTAGATCCGTTTGTGCAGTGATCACACACTTCTGCCCACAGGGAAATTGAGGCTGAGTGAGGGTGGCTGCATCCTTGGGGGTTAAGGGCCGAAGTCACTGAGTGGGCCAAGCCCACGGTAGACAAAACAGCCTTCAGCACAGGGGACAGAGGTGTCCCTTGCTTCCCACCCAGTGTCCAGAGCAGCCCTGCATGGCCCCGGCCACATCCCCCAGGGACGGGGGCCCCGAGAATGGGAGCCGCCCCCTCACGGCCAGTGTCTCCATTTGTGTTGTGCCAGGAAAGTAAGTCACAGGACTGTGCGGGCCTTCCGTGTGGCTCAGCTCGGGACCCGTGGACACGGCGCTCCTAGCCCCAGACAATCACGTGGGGCAGGACCGCCCCTGGAGCCGCCGGGCCTGCAGTAGGATGAGCAGATGCTCAGGGTCCAGACATCGTGTGCCTGGGTCTCCTCCCCAGATGAGGGCGACAGCACGGGGCTGCCCCTGGAGGGGCGCTCACAGCCGGAGCGGGGCGTGGGCAGCGTCTCCGGTGCTTCTGGTCCAGGTGGGCAGGAGTCTCTGGAGACTGCCTCTCCCCACTGCCCCGCCACACTTCCTGGACGCTCCTCTGTCCAAACAGCTGGTGTCCCTTCTGTGCCGCGAGGTGGACGCTGCAGCCTGCCAGGGCCCCCAGCCCGCCTGCAGCAGAATGTTGTTTTATCCTCAGTCCTTTTCCTTTCTTTTTCCCCTGGTGTCCACATGCCGCTCCTGCCCCCTCCCCCATGCGTCTCCTGAGACGGAGCGCGGCAGCCTCATGGCTCAGAGGCCGCAGCAGGTGGCTCAGAGCTCTTGCCCGGAAATTGGAGTGGAGTGAGGGTGGCGGGACAGGAGTCGCCCTTCTGGAGCCCCAGGACCAGGCAGCCCCGCGCTCTGACCTGGCAGCAGGGCCTGGGGCCGCAGCCGAGGGCCGTCTGCGCGGCGGGTGGGAGCCCGGGCCTGGCCTGAGGGTCAGCCGAAGGTGCTGTGAGGTGGGAGCCTGTGGGAGCCGGACCTTTCCAGGGATGCGGTCGCCCTGAGGCCACAGATGCACGAATGTGCTAGAGAGGGTGGCGTCTGTCAAGCTGGGACAAGATTCTCCAGCGAGCCTCGTCACCATTGTCATGATGCTGAGTGGAGTTTGTGCCCCAATAGCAGCCGAGCCCCAGTCACGGCGGTGCTGGTGCTAGTGTGGATGCTTCTGGGGCGCTGGGCACTTATGCTCTGCTGCTTTCCCGTTTTCCCTAATAGGGCGGCAGAAAAGTCAAGTTAGCACCTCCAACAGGTGTGCATGAGCCTTTCCTGCGTGGCTGTGCATGTGCACGTGTGCGGTGGCACGCGGATGGGCCGCCGGTCCTGGAGACCCCGCAGAGGATTTTCTGCATCGAGCAGGAGATCAAGCTCAGCGTCTGGGGCCTTTCTTAACTCGTAGGCTCTGTGCAAGATGCAAGGGCTCAGTCGGTGACGTTTTCTTGTGGCGCATCAGTCAGCCCCGTCGGTGGGATCTGTAGTCAGCCTCATGCGTCCTGGCGGCTGCATGGGGGACGAAGCTCCTCTTTGTCACCGTCCTGTGTGGGAAGACCCAGAGGGTTCAGAAACTGTGTCGGCAACACAAGTGTAAATCCCGTCGTGCAGTCATTGCGCTAAATCCTGCAGTGTCTGGACACTGGAGGCAGGTTTTTCCCATGTCTCTAGAGAAGGCAGGTTTTTCAGACACAGAGTAAAGAGCGTGCTGAGAAAAACCAGCAGACGATCGTCCTGCGTGTGGAGCCAGGCCGGTCGAGGTGGAAGGCATCGATGCCGCCCATCTGCAGCACCGTCCAAAATGCCTGTGAAGTATTTACTCATGCGAAGAAACCTTTATTTTCCAAGATTGCTTGAAAGAGGTGCTCCGAGGACTCTCTGGGACTTCTGTATAGGAGCAAGTTTTCAGGAAAATAAACGGGTTTCTGTATTAAGCTAAGAACAAATGAATTCACAAGACATCTAAGGCCTGAGAAGGGCTGCTCTTCATCTGTTAGTGGCAGACAGGGAGTGTCGGCTGTGGGCCGGGCCCAGGCTTGGTGCTGCAGGCAGAGCGGTAATCATCAGCCTACATGGTCTCTGTGAAGACTGGGATCATAATCCAGAGCCAAGAGAACATGCAAGGGTATTGAGAAGTCCGTGGGATGAGATTCCTGAGCTGAAATGGGACTCCCGGAAACCCGCTCCTTGCCCTCGGAGAAGTGGCCCCTGGCGGCCACGGGGCGGTCCACAGGGTCTGCCCCTGGGCCCACTGCACCTGCTGGCTGCTCACACCTGGCGGCCGCAGGGAGGGGAGCTGAAGGCGTGTTTGCTCCAGGAGGCACGGGCTGAGCTAACTTGACAGTGAGCCGGGCATCTGCTCCAGGAGGCACGGGCTGAGCTAACTTGACAGTGAGCCGGGCATCGGCACAGGGCTTGAGCGAGTGCCCACGAGCTGGCCAGTGGCCTTCCTTTTCGGCTCCTCGTGCTCCACGTGGGGGCTAATCTTATTCCCTGATCTTGGGCATTTTCCTGAATGATAGGGACACCTTTCAAGCACATTTTCCAGTTGCATTATCCATTCCGTGGAGAAATAAAAGCAGATTTTTCTTAGCACAATTTCATTAATATGTTGGAAATGTGACCAGAAGTTGTTAAGCATTCCAGAAATCTATCAGATAGTGTGTACAGACTGGATGGAAAAGGCATCCTAAATGGACAGCTTAAAATGCAATTGAAATTTGCATTTAAAAAGTTCATGAGGCTTTTGCTTTTTCTGCCCAGCCTTTCAGCTGTGTGGGGGCCGTGGGAGCAGAGGGGCAGCAGGTGGTCATCGGGGCGCCCACACTCCAGCCAGGACACCCACAAGAGGGGTCTGCTTCTTCTGGTCCCAGCCACAAACCCCCTGGGCAGCGCTTGGCCAACGTTTGGGACTTCAGGCCATGACCATGAGCACAATTTGTTAGGTGGTTTTATTTTCTATACTCTTCAGTAATTTCGTCATATTTAAAACAAGGAAAGTATTACTTTCATTACTAGAAACCAGTGTGCTCTTAACAATAACCCGAGCTGTTCCTGCAAGGCCGTCCCTCTGATAATGTCCAGTCCTCGCTTCTTGAGGGCAGATTTTTGGGAATGCACAGGACTTATTACAGGAGCCGGCCAAATGCGGCATAAGACGCCTTCTCAGCCAGGTCTTCTTTATGAAACTGACACAGAACGTTCTGCTGTGTGTTTTTGCAGGGGCTCGTGGCACTTATTTAATTCACCCCTGCCCTCAGCCACTCTGTTTTGTTTTTGTATTTTTAAGATTTTATTTGAGAGACTAAGTGAGAGAGAGAGTACAGGAGCAGGGGCAGAGGCAGAGGGAGAAGCAGGCTCCCCACTGAGCAGGGAGCCCGATGCGGGACTCAATCCCAGGACCCTGGGATCATGACCTGAGCCGAAGGCAGACGCTTAACGACTGAGCCACCCAGGCGCCCCTTTCAGCCAGTCTGTTCATCATCAGTTCCTTTTTACTGTATCAACACAACATTGAAACATTGTATCAGCACAGCATGGAAAACACCAAAAAGTTCTCTTATGCTCTGGTGTTAAGAGCACTGACTTTGACATTGTATTTGAGCTCTGAGCAAGATAAAAGGAAATGCTTTCTGTCGACAGCTGGTGTGCATCTCAGACTACAGGTCCGCCAAGCGCTTAGGCACAGCGCAAATCCTAAAACGCTCACAATCCGGCCTTGCTTTGTCTACACCAGCACACGCCGAGTGTCGTGCTCGAGCTCAGGTCCCGTAATGACCAGGGCTCAGGACATCACATAAAGGAGCACACATGTTAATATGAACACAGGAGCTTCGAGGCACAGACGGGGCTCGGGGTGGCCCTGGCAGTGGCCGCAGAGGCAGGTGGGGATTCGGTCCAGGATCTCGACCTCTCACCGGAGACACGGGGGATTCAGGCAGAGATGTGCATGTGGAAGCAGGTGGCCTATGGAGAGACCAGGGTGGGACCTGGGGATAGTGCGGGCCACAGCCACGGGGCTCTGAGCCACGGCAGTAGCAGCGGAGGGTGGGTGCCGCTGGAGAGACCGCTGGGAGGAGGAACGGAGCATGGGTGTCATCTCAGGATGAAGGCAGCGCTGAGAAGGGCGGTGTGTGTTCTCTGGGGTCCTCTGCAGGGCCTCCTCACCCTACAGACAGCCTATGCTGTCTGGGACCAGCCGACACAGGCCCAGTGTGCCTGGGTGGTATCTGGGGCCTGCTGGCTGGGTTCCCATCCCCAGTGGGCCCCCTCCTCACTGTTGAGGAAAGGGGCTCAGTCTTCCCGTCCATAAGATGGGCACGATGGCACATTTCTCAGTCCCTCGGGGGCACCCCCAGGCCCAGCCACAGGGCACAGGCTTCTGTCCTGTCTGCACACCTGGACCCCTGCACTGGTCCTCTTCCCACAGAAACTCCCGAGGCCGAGGGTCCCCCCTCCCTCCTCCCTTACAGCCTGGTCACTGGGCTCTCCGGGTCCCCGGGCTCCACAGGGTCTCTGGGCACAAAGGTAAAGGACAGTTTTTTTTTTTTTTAAATGAGCTTTTCTGAAGTACCTGCTGTACAAGGAACCCCTGGGGCATCACTGATGGCCTTGAGCTCCTTCTGCCTGTCTTATGTGTCCGGCTGAGCTGTGAGCCCATGGGGCACGGTTGTCCTGCCTTTCCCATGAGATGGAACTTATCTTGGGAACAGCTTTGAGTGGGTGCATGGCGTCCCTCCTAAGGGGTCCCCCTGAGGCCATATCGGCCCCTCCACCTGCTCTCCCGCATCCGTGGACCGCTTCTTCAGGTGCACATCTGAGGGCCTGTGGGCACAGGCCCCTTGGCGCCCGTTCCGAGGCTCTGCTGGGCGCCAACACCCAGCTGCAGCAACCCGCCGTTTCCTGGCTGGTGTGGGCGAGGCCCTGCCTGCCTCTCGGCGGCAACGCCCTCTCCCACCACCCCCACGAAACTCCAGCTCAGACCTTCAGATACACCTGACACCAGCCTGGCTTCTGAAGTCCCCTCCTCCCAAACCTCTCCAGTGAGGAAACTGACACACAACTAGGTGGTTGGGTTTAGAATCCAGAATTCCCATCGGGAGCCTCGGGGGGCTCCTGAGACCCAGGCCACCGCGGTCCAGCCCAGAGAAGCATGGGTCACTTCTCTGCACCTTCCTGAATCTGCACACCAAATGTGGCTTGTGCCCTCCTGCCAGGGCGGGGGGAGGGCTCTGCTGCCATTCCCAGGCAGGAGGAGCCCTGAGCCGACATCTGAGTCCTGGACACCTGCTACCTGCCACCCCCAGCTCCCCAGGGCGAGGCTGGCTCACTCCCGGACCCACGGGCATCCCACGAAGGGAATCAGCCTCTCCCTGCCACGTCCACACCTACGGTGGCATTTTAATTAACCTAAGGCTCCAGCTGTGTTTGCTCCCTGCTGTGTGTACCTAACCCCGGCGCCCGCCCAGATTCATTAGGTGTGTGACATGAAGTTGTTGATCCTGGAGGAGAACAGGGCTCCTGGCTGGTCACACCGGGTTGCAGCTTGTGCCCTCCGGAGGGGAAGCGATGGGTCACAGGCCCTGCCTAGAGGAGGCAGCTCATCATGGAGGTGGTGGTTCCTGCAGCTTTTGTGTTTTTCCAATCAGGCACACAGAGCCTTCCTGTTTAGTTCATGGAGACTGGGCGGGGGGGCGCCAGGGGCCATGCGTCTGCTCAGGGACCTGCGGGGGGGGTGTGTGGCGTGCCAGCCAGGTCACCAGGGTCTCACTGGCCTCCTCCCCCCTGGGCCTCAACAAACGTGCAGAGAAAAGTACGAAACCAATGTGGAAGAGGAAGGGGAGCGGAGAGCGGGTCAGGGTGGTGGGGTCGGGGTACCCAGTGCCTGACCGGGAGGCTGGGTCTGCACTGACAGTGTTCACCACGCTGATGGGCTACCAGAGCTGGTTTGCAGTCAGATGGAAAGGAAGCCCGAGAGGAAGAGGGAGGAACAGGCTAACCCAGGGCAGCACCATCTCAGGAGAAGCAGCAGGGGTGGAAGGTTGAGGCTGTAAGGATCCAGAGAAGGGGAGCTGGGGTGCAGGGTTGGGGTAGGAAGGTGGGAGGGAGGCTGCAGGAGGAACACAGTGAACTGAGAACCCAGCAACCACCGCGTCCAGCTTCTCCTGCTGCCCCTGGGGAGCAGACACCTGCCTGCCGGGGTTGCCGTGGTAATGAGACAAGGCAGGTGGTGCCCGAGTGCAGGAAGCAGGCCTCCCACCATGTCATCTGGCAGAAACCGGCTGGAGCAGGCTCTGGCTCCGCCCGCCACGTCCTTGTCGTTCAGGGCCTGGAGCCTATATTCAGGTCAGGCAAGTATTTTTGTAGGGTCCAAGGGGACACAGGTTTGTCCATGAGGAGATTGCTCCATGCCTGGCCTAGCTTTTCTTGCACCCCAGGATGAGGAGGGACTAGTTCCAAGCCCCCACATCAGTCAGGGCAGCAGCTGGGAGGGGCCGCGGGTACTCAGGACTGCGGGTCCTTGGGGCTATGGGTCCTCGGGGCTGCGGGTACTAGGGGCTGCGGGTCCTCAGGGCTGCAGGATACTCGGGGCTGCGGGTCCTAGGGGCTGCGGGTCCTCGGGGCTGCAGGATACTCGGGGCTGCGGGTCCTCGAGGCTGCAGGGTACTCAGGGCTGCAGGATACTCGGGGCTGCGGGTCCTCGGGGCTGCAGGATACTCGGGGCTGCGGGTCCTTGGGGCTGCAGGGTCCTCGGGGCTGTATGTACTCGGGGCTGCGGTACTCAGGGCTGCAGGATACTTGGGGGCTGCAGGTACTCGGGGGCTGAGGGCACTTGGGGCTGCAGGATACTCAGGGGCTGTGGGTACTCAGGGTACCAGGGGCTACAGAACCAGAGGCTGCAGGTACTCTGGGCTGCAGGTACTCGGGGCTGCTGGTACTCGGGGCTGCTGGTACTCTGGGCTGCGGGTACTCGGGACTGTGTGTCCTCGGGGCTGCGTGCCTCGGGGCTGCAGGATACTCGGGGCTGCGGGTCCTCGGGGCTGCGGGTCCTTGGGGCTGCAGGATACTCGGGGCTGCGGGATACTCGGGGCTGCGGGTCCTCGGGGCTGCAGGGTCCTCGGGGCTGCAGGATACTCGGGGCTGCGGGTCCTCGAGGCTGCAGGGTACTCAGGGCTGCAGGATACTCGGGGCTGCGGGTCCTTGGGGCTGCAGGGTCCTCGGGGCTGTATGTACTCGGGGCTGCGGTACTCAGGGCTGCAGGATACTCGGGGGCTGCAGGTACTCGGGGGCTGAGGGCACTTGGGGCTGCAGGATACTCAGGGGCTGTGGGTACTCAGGGGCTGTGGGTACCAGGGGCTACAGAACCAGAGGCTGCAGGTACTCTGGGCTGCGGGTACTCGGGGCTGCTGGTACTCGGGGCTGCTGGTACTCTGGGCTGCGGGTACTCGGGACTGTGTGTCCTCGGGGCTGCGTGCCTCGGGGCTGCAGGATACTCGGGGCTGCGGGTCCTCGGGGCTGCGGGTCCTCGGGGCTGCGGGTCCTTGGGGCTGCAGGA
>NW_027397141.1:3898630-3930004 GCF_003265705.2 Callorhinus ursinus
CGCTCAGGGAAAACACCTCCACAGCCAGGAATGCGGGCAATGGGAAACAGTCGTGCAAACTGCCCCACGAGGCCAGAGTCCACAGGGCGGCCACCATGGGGGTCAGCTCACGCTCACCCCGCCCCGTGGGGCCTGACCCTCCTCGGTTCTCTGCAGTCTCCGCCTCTCCCCTACGGTGCAGACTGTGGGGCAGAGCCACATCAAGCTGTCTCCCTGGATAGCGAAAAAGGTTTGAGTATCCGACACGACCCAGTGAAGAATGCCTAAGCGAAAGCCTTCTTGGCCCGACAGCAGGCTCTGTGCGTGGAACTCTGGCCCCGGGTGGCTTCACCGCCCGTCACATGAAGCCGAACACAACATGGGCTCTGGGACTCTGCCCATTTCTGAGAAGAGTAACTTGTCATCAGCTGATCAGGGTTGACGTCCACGAACCCTAGAGCGATGCGCCCACCCGCCAGGCCCGTGGTCAGCCCTGTGTTGGATGCATTCCTGGCCCCGACTCCGGGCTCCAAGCTCAGCTGTCCCCACAGTATGGAGTGCCATCCCCTGGCCATCCTCTGAGGCTCTGCAGGGCTTCAGCGGCTGAGCCAGTTCCCAGAGCTGGTCTCTGGCCCTGGAGACTTGGCTGGAAAGGCCCGCGTGCCCTTCGGGCCCCACAGCCTTCCCTGGAGGATGGGCTCCCCACACGCTCTGCACCCCAGAGAACACAGCTTCAGGGACAGGTGGAAGCCAGACACAGAGCTGCAGGTCCTCGGACAGCTGGACGGCTCGTGCGTGAGAAGAAAGCCCTGGCGGGCGCCGAGAAACAAAACACAACAGGCGGGAGAGACGGGTGGAGGGCCAGGCTCCGGAACCGTGGTGAGCACATGGGGCAGTGCCCCTGGCATGGGGCGCACCTGCCTCCTAGGAGCCAGAACTGCATCCTCAGGGCCTCCAGGGTGGTGGCCAGGCTCAGACAACGTGCTACAGAGAAAATGCCTGCGTATGTGGCGCCTCTGCACCCTCCTTAACTTCTCTACATCCCCACCTGTGACCCCAGCCACTTAACACGCATGTGCTGGGCCGGCTCTGGGTGCTGGACCTGCGGCGGGAGCTGAATCAGGGAGAGCCCGCCTGGGAGCCAGGCCTCTGCGGCGGCCGCCCAAGGGCCCACTCAGAGCAGGTGTGAGCACTGCAGACACAGGCTGTGAGGACAGGAAGGGGTGGGCTTGAGTGCCGTGGACGTGCGGCTGCAGGGCATGAAGGTGGGTCACAGTTTGGGACGGGTGGGTGAGGGGTGCCCCTCAGAGAAGGACACATTTGGGGAAAAGCTCAGAGTGGGCGATGGATCAGCTCTGTGGGTGTTCGGGGCAGAGTCTAGTCTATCCCATTAATAATTTGGGACTTGTCCTGGCCCTTCTCTGACCGTGGCCAGGGCTGGGGACCTATGTAGCTCATGCGCCACGGCCCCACCTCTGGAGCGCTGGTGTCTGACCACTCACGTCCTGCCCCCACGCCCCCCAGGGCATCTGGCACACATTTCTCGGATGAATGAATCCCGTGTCTGCAGAGGGAAGACCTTCCACCAGCAGCTTCCTCCACAAACTGCACATCGTGGTTCTGAAGGGACCCGTGGCTGTCCTTCCCAGATGCAGGATGAGGGAGCGGGAGGCCCAGGTGCTGACGGCTCCTGGCTGAGGTCACGGCCCACGGTGGCTGCTGTCTTCCTCAGAGCACAGCCTGCTGCTGGCGGCCCTGAGCCCGCACACCCGGGCCTTGGCCCCGAGAGCCGGCCGTGGTGCGGGAGAGGGGGTGCGGAGAACCGGCACGTAGCCCTCCCCCCACCGTGCACCCCTGCCCTCCTCCTGCTGAAAAGCCACGTCCCTCGGTGCCGGAGCCTTGGGTGTGGTATACTTCTTTCCCAGAGCTGCTTTGGTTGCTGGTCCCTCATGTGGTGTGGGCCTCCTTGCATCTGACCTGGAGGTGTGCGGGGGCGCTGTGCAGGGTCTGGGGTCCGGTGGACCCGCTGCCGTGGGCTGGGGCCATGGGACAGGCTGGATTGGCTTGGCTCTGAAGCCCTGGCCATGAGCCAGGGGCGCGCAGCCTGGTGGTCTTGAATGGCCCCGGCCCGTCCCTGGGGCAGCGCGTGAAGCCTTGTGCCCGCCGGTGTCGGTGGGGGAGCCTCGGGGCGGAGTGCACAGGAAGGAGGGGATTGGAATTGTCCCGCAGGTCAGTCTGGCCACGTGACAGGCGTGAGTGAAGGGGGGTGTGCAGCGGGGGTGGGGCGGCTGCCCCCGTGGTGAAAGTGCTCCCCCAGCGTGACGTGGTGACCCCGTGGCCCCCTGAGGCCCAGGCCAGTGGGAACGCGCGCGAGTCTGC
Organism: Callorhinus ursinus; assembly: GCF_003265705.2. NCBI lineage: Eukaryota > Metazoa > Chordata > Mammalia > Carnivora > Otariidae > Callorhinus > Callorhinus ursinus. The sequence continues at coordinate 3,900,989 of NW_027397141.1, forward strand.
GACGTTATAGTCCAGCCGTGGGGCAAACCTGCAGGCGGCCGTGAAGGCTTCTGTCCAGAGCCTGGTCCAGCTCAGGACGGTGGGGCGCGGGCTCCAGCTCCATTCCAGCCCCTCCGGCTCTTCCCGCCCAGGACCTGGTCCTCCACTACTGGCCTGGTCACCTGGGAGCTCGTTAGCGCCATCCCCCGCCCAAACCAAACCTGCGTTTTAATGAGCTCCCCAGGGGTCCCCCTCCCCTTTATATTTTCCCGTTCTCAGCCCTTGGGGGCATCTGAGGCCCCAGCTGCTCAGGACCTGTTCACATGCGTGAACAGCCGTGCACACACACAGCTCTTGGAGGAGCACAGACTGACAGACGGGACAGACTGGAGCCCCTGGGCCGGAGGGGCAGACCCTGCCCCGCCCCTGTGGGCTGGGGGCCCCCGCAGGGAGGGTGCAGACGGGCGGCGGGGATGGAGCTGGGGCCGCGGGAGCCTCGCCGCAGGGGCTGGGCAGCTCCTGGCAGGCACATCTAGCGAGCGGAGCTGAGTCTCAAGCACCAAGGCCCCGGGGGCAGGCTGGCGGGCCACCCAGGAATGGAGCCCTGCCGCCTTCCTTTGTGCGCCCAGGACGGGCGTTCCGGGAGGCAGGCCGCCGCCTCCTGACGCGGGCGCGTTGGTGGTGACAGCATGACCTTAAGCCTCATCTCCCTGCTGTCGCAGGACCTCTCCGGGCTGTGGCTCCTCCTGAAGACCAGCACAGGTGCGTCCGGGCTGCGCGTTGGCGCTGCGGGGGTGGGGGACTGGGTGCGGGGGCAGGCGGGGGCCTTCTGGGGACGCTGTGTGGGGCCCCCCCCCACAGGGGCTGCGCAGACGAAGGTTGGTTGGCCCTGTCGGGGTCCAGGGTGGGGCGTTGCCAGAGCCAGAGCAGGAGCCCCGCTGCTGAGAGGGGGCCTGTCAGGCGCCGCCGCTGGTGGGGGGCTGTGACTGCCTTCTCCCCCAGCCCGGCCCTGCGGGTGCCTGCCCTGCCGTAAAGGTGCTCACCCGGGAAGTGGGAAGGAGCTCTCACCGGGGCTCCTTTGTTCGAGCTTTCCGGGAGACGGGCTTGTGGTGCACTGGCCGGAGCCCCAGAGCCTGGGGGGTCAGCGCTACGGTCTCCGGCAGCGACTCAGGCCAGCACTGTCCCCACGGCTGCCGGGGCACACGCATCCCGACGGAGGGCTGTCCAGCAGCCAAGCAGGCCTGGGGGCCCAGCGCAGGACAGTGCCAGCCACCGGGGCTCTGCGGGATCTGCCCCCGCCCCGGCCGGAGGGTGGGCACGGCCCACGTCCCCCTGTTGCCGTTCTGAGGATGGAAGGGTGCTCATTTTGAAGTGATTTGTCCTAAGTACATTTTCCAGCAGGTGCTTCTGCCCAAGGTTGACAAATGAGCTCATCAACTATCTCTGTAAATTTGATGAATCTGTCAAATCTTAGCTATCAGTGGCAACTGGAAAACATCCGAAATTTCCCGTTTGATGACGGAGGCCCTGGGTGTGTGGTGAATGTGCCCGCCACTGAGGTGGCCATGAGGACGGTGGGACCCAGCGTCGCACGTGCAGCGAGTGTTGGACTTGGGGCCCGGGGTCAGCACGTCAGGGAGGAGGCTCTGGGGGAGACGCTGTGTTGCACGAGGCTTGGCTGTGGGTGGGCCGTGCTTTCAGGGCACCCCCCGCGTGCCCGGCCGCCCCACACGTGTATTCTGTTCCAGGAGGTTCTTCAGTTCGACCATGAGCTGTTTCAGACGGCGGCTTGTTTTCCTAAGTGGGGACTAGTTCTGGTTCTTGTAACTTGAGTTCCTCCAGGAGACGTTGCTGTCGCCGTACACAGGTTTTCGAAGGAGCATCCCGCGAGGGCCTGGGTAATAAGGGTTGGAGGGTCTCCCATCTGCACGAACTATTTGCTGTTTCCCAGAACAAGGGTGTTTGCCTGAGGAGGAAGCAGCTGTTGGTGTGTGTGGCGGTGGGTCTTGGTCCCACGGGGGGCAGCGCTCCTGCAGGCCTGTGTCGTTGCATGCTGGGTTTGATTGGCACCTGCTGTTTACCAGCAAGGATGCCCACGTTGCCCTTCACGTCCTCATAGTCGAGGTGGTACCTGCCCTGAGTCAACAGGAGACCAAGGGGAGGCCACAGGCTTGTCCGTGTCCCGGGGCGACTCACACCACAGAACAGGACGGCGCGTTTGAGCCGCGACCGATCACAGGCTTGGGCGCCTCCTGTCTTGTCCTCATGACCTCAGTGAAGTCAACAGTGGTGTGTGACCCCTCCCCACCAAAACCTGCCCCACCTCCTCCAGCTCTCCCCGTCCGTCCCTGCCTCCCGCGCGCCGGCCCGTGTGCGTGCCCAGCAGGGCGGGGGCTCCCGGTGGGCCAGCGTCCCTGGAGCACCTGTGCCCCTGCTCTGCAGGCCACCACGGTGAGGCCCGGAGTAGACGAGACGTGCAAGGTCTCAGTGAAGGTTAGTGCAACCTCTTGTTTGCTTGTAGACTTATAGAATTCTTGGTGCTTAGAAAGTAGGAATAAAGTGCTTGCTTACAATTCAGGGAAGAGTTTTGGAGAGCCTCTGGGATTCCTGGAAGGACCTTGCTGTTGGTGTCAGTGACGGACCGCACCGCGCCTCCCCTTCTTGTACACGTGTTCTGTGAGCCGCCTTCTGAGGGTGGATACAGAGGAAGGATGCTCGCGAGCACCTGCCCTGAGGAAGGACCAGAGGCAGTGATTTTCCTGATCTGTGATTCTTTAATGTTGACAAATAAGAAAACACCATCAGAAACATTTCCTTTGTTTTTAAACAGCAGTGGCTGGATGTGGGGTGTGTGTCCCTGGTGTGTGTGTGTGACGCGTAGGTGTACCTGCTACTTGAGAGCCAGCAGAGATGCTGGTGCTGATAACGTGGACCTGGGGGACTCCGGGCCGGGTGCCCCCAGCTCTTGGGGTGCTGGCGCCGTGGGAGGCTCTGCCCAAAGCCAGGGTGTGCAGCCGGCATGCTGTCACCCGTGCTGCTCTGGGCTGACAGTATTTGCTTTTGCTACGACCCAAAGTCTCAGTTCTGAGGGGCAGGCGACGTTGGTCTGACTCTGTGGGTGTGCATGCGCAGCTGGTTGTTGGGCACACTTGGGATGGGGCTGGTTCTTTCACCTTCTCTCCCTTCCATCCTCCCTGGCTCCAGAAGCTCATTGAGATCCTCGGGCATCAGCCTCTTCAGCTTCGGGGGCTGGTCCACACGGCACCCCTCTCCCGAGGGCTAGCCAGGTGCTGTTCCAGGAGCTCGCTGGGCTCAGTGTTCCTGGGGCCACAGGCGCTGGTTCTGCTGCAGGGAGGGCCCAGCGGCTCTGTCTGCCAGAAATGGCCACTGCCCTGTCCTGGGGCCTCGTCCAGGCCACCTGAGCAGATTCTTCTCTGTCCTGGGACAGCATAGAGTTCACCAGCAGGAGCGTTACCAAAAATGACAGGACTGCAGATACCTTGTGCAGAGACTCGAGTATGGATCCTCACCTTTGATGCAGGAGCTTACTGCAGTCAGTGAGTTCTGGGTGGTTCTGGCTCGCCATTCACGTCACCTGGCCTACCTGTCCACCCATGTCAGGCTGGTGTGGCTGATGCCTAGCTGGTCTCGTGCATCTCCCTCACCCCCTCATCCTGTTCTGGGCACTGAAAACCCACTGTGTAGCCGCGGGTGATAAACCCAGACTGCAGGGTGGCCACGAGGCCTCCCCGCTGGGCCTGCCACGCCAGCCCCACTTCTGGCCACAGGTGTCACCCGTGCCACTTCTCTGGGAGCTCAGTGAGGTGCCGCCGTCCCTGCTCTGCGGTCGCTGGCTCCCAGGTGCGCCAAGCACAGAGGGCTTCGCAGTGGCACTCGTGGCACGGTGTGGCCTGATGGCTTCGAAAGCAAACAACACTCTCAGTTTTATGGGTGCACCCTCTTCCCCAATATTTGTGCCTTAAAACCTGTCATTATGCCTCCGTCGGGTTTCTGAGCCGTGGCCCAGAGGCCCTTGTCACCCTCCTTTCAAGCCTCCTCGTGTGGACGCTCATTTGGCAGCAGGGCGTGGCGGGGGGAGGGTGGTCTCTGCTTCCCAAGCCCCTCGGCTGGCCTCACCCTGGCTGTACGGTGTCCAGGCCAGCAGTGAGCCCACACACCTGCTCTTGCCCACAGGGGAGGATGGTCTTCGGCCTGTTCCCCAGCCCCGCGGGGCATGGACTTTGGAAACCTTCTGAGTCCCATCCCTGGCTCCCAAACCTGTGCAGGTGCACACTTGGCCGCAGAGCCAGGGAGGCGACTTGGTGCTCTGTTAAATTAAACAGAAGTGTGACTCAGAATTCACAGGAATTTCAAACTCAGAAAAGTTCAAAGGGAGCTCCTGGCTATGCTCCGTCCTAGATCTGACCACTGTGAGCACAGTGGCCCATGGCTGCAGGGAGGTTCTGGGAAAAGTGGGGGCCAGCCCTGTCAGCATTTCGGGAAGGACAGATGTGTGACGGCAGCCTCGGGGGGGACACCCGGGTGTGGGTGTGAGGAGGCCCTCGCTTGTGGCAAGAGCACCCTTCTCAGTTCCAGGGGCTCCAGGTCCCGTGGCCCGAGCGGCAGTCAGTGGTGGGCCTGGCCACTGGAGCCCCTGGACGGGACCCCAGCCCCACGACCCGCGCGGCAGCCCGAGAGTGAGTGCTTGGCCTCTCTCCCCCAGCCCCCAGCCCAGCACCCTCTCGTCTGCCACGACGGTGACAGCCGGAGCTGAGTGGGCTGTGTCCAGGGCAGGGCCCAAGCTGGACTCGTGGACATGCACCTGCTCAGGCTCCGTGTCTGGGCCAGTTTCTGTGCTTGCCTTTGTGGGCCTTAAAACAAAACCGGGCCCCTGTGCTCAGGGAGCACCTGCTAGCTGAAGGCCATATTCGTGAGGGCCCTGCAGCAAACAGTCCCATGAATGGGGCGATTTGGCCACACAGCCCCCTCGCGGCAGCCCCAAGCCCTGGGAAGCGTCCCATGCAGCCAGCCTCCCTCCCTGACCCACCTGTGTGGACCCCCAGCCGGCAGGTGAGGGGCTTCCCTCGGGGTTCGGTTGGCTGGCCTGCGGGCCGAGTGCTGACGGGGGGGCCTGGAGCCCACCGCTGCAGGTCCCCGACCTCCACCTCGGTCCGGGGAGGGTAGAGGGAGCCCACTGAGGCGCTCCCAGGCCTGCTGCCATTCTCCCCGTCTCTAGCAGCTCCACGACAGTGCCCGCTCGGGCTGGCCTGGGGCTGGGGAAGTAGGAACGAAGCTGCTGAAGAGGGACGGGAACGAAGGTCCAGGGGCCGCCAGGGCAGGGTGGAGCGCCGTGTGACTCGGGGGCCCCGCTCGCCCCAAACGCAGCCTCTCTTCTGTCCCTGCATGTCACAGCTGCCCACTCCCTTACTCCGGACCCACTCCAGGCACCGGCTTCTCCTCCCTCAAGTGCCAGAACCGGCGACGGCAGCGTTGAAACTGCAGCGGGGGGCTGCGGGGGGCTGCATGGGGCCTCCCGAGCGCGGGGCCTTCCGAGCGTGGGGCCCGCCCCTGCCCAGAATCAGACGCGATGACCCTCGTGCACTGAGGGTATGAGGAGGTTTCTCACCGACACAGGGACTCCCTGGGTGAGCAGGGCAGGCCCAAGGAATGGTCCAGAATGGCCCAGAATAGCCCAAGGTGGTGTGAAGGCAGGGAGGGCATGTGCTCTGGGCGGTGCTGTGCTTGGGGGGCCTGGGCTCCCTGCTGCAGCCGAGGGAGCACTTTCCCATGGGCTCGCCCAGGTCGGGGCAGAAGTGGGCCTGACAGTGGCACCTGAAAATGGAATCCAGGGCGTGAGGAGGACTTGGGAGAGCAGGGCGTGGGCACGTGTCAGTGTGTGCCCCTGCGGCACGTGGGTCTTTGTCTTCTCAGGCTGGGATCAGAGCCCACGTCAGGAACTGTCTCTTCTAACAGGGCTTCCAGTTTTCAGAGCTGGTTCTGAAACAAGGTCTTGAGGAAACGTCTGATGTTGGCTTAAGGGGGGAGATGTTTTCACACCTGTTCTGACGCGTTAGCGCTGCCCGCGTAGTCCTGTGTGCTGTTCCCTCCGCGCGTGCCCGTCCCGTCCCTGCGTGTGCGTGTGTGTGTGCAAGGCTGCACGTCTGAGGGGACACTGGCAGTCCCCTGGCGCCTGTGGCGGAGACCCCTGTGGGCAGCAGTGACACCTGCCGTTGGCATCCTTTGCCGTGTGGAAGCGAACACCGTCTCCCGTGGTTGTTGTTCTCGGTAACGGCGGCCGAGGAGAAGACACCGTGGACAACACTGTGGGCTTGATGCCCCCGGCCCCGGTGACTTAGAAAGCCGGGCGCCGGCCAGGGCCCAGGGCAGGCTGCGCATGCCGAGCATTGGTGACAGCTCAACACCCACCCACACGCCAGGCACCGCGCACGGCCACCCTGCAAGCAGGATGCGGCGAAAACTAGCTCAGGAGGCAGAGGAACACCCGGAAACCAGGGATCCCCGTGTGGGAAAGGTGAGTCAGCACGCGGCCTGCAGCCCCCTGGCTCTAGCCCCTCATCAGAGCGACTCCCAGAAGGCCGCACGGATGCACCAGCAGCCCTGCATGCCAGGGGCCCTGGGGGCCTGGGCACAGTGTGCAGTCGAATTCGGGTTAAAAAGTGCTTAGTGGCTGCTCCCTGAGCCGGGCCTCCAGGGCCGCGGCCTGACTGTGGGCTTAGGAGCCCGATCCCCACCCACCCCGCGGTCTCCTCCACCTGCAGCAGGGACAGCATTTACGACCTCGAGTCAGAACGCTACTCAGGCTCTGACAAAGAAAAACAAATACAGAACTATGGGGTGATTTTCAGTGCCTCTGGGATCGGCTGAATGTCATTTATTTGACCACCAACACGAGGGTCAGGGACCCACCGAAGCACGTGATGGTCAGGACCCTGCCGTCCGCTGTCGCCGGGGCCCAAGCTCACCAAGAGGTCCAGCTTCTCCTGCTTCTGCTCCGTTGAGCCCTTCAGGCCCCAAGGAGCATCTGCACTTACGAACCCGTCCCTGAAAGTCACCCGCATGACAAGCCTCAGATGGACAGTACCCTGTCCCTCCCTTTGAGGTGCTGCTCCTAGCATCTCCTTGGTCCCTGCTGTGTGGTCTCTGGCAAGTCTCTGGACATCTTTGTGCCTTGGGCTGCTTGTCCAGCAGACGGAATATAATGCTCCTGCCTGCCGGGTGGTTGTGACAGATGCACGGATACGTGAAGAGTCCCTGGTAACAGTGACACCACCACGGGCGTCTCTACGATGGGTTTTCTCGTGCATCGACTGAAGAGTCCCACTGCTGCTCTCACCAGCCTGAGTTTAGCAGATTCCTACACTTCTCTGGTACCACCGCTGCGCCGACCGGCCATAGACGTTCAAGAGACGCTTGCCTTTTTGACTGATTTGAGGCCTGGGCGGGTTTGGGGGAGGTTTTTTCTTCTCTGCTCCGTTGGCCCAGCCGGGCCTCATGTCGGACTTCCCCGAAAGTCGTGTCTTCGTTTTAGCGAGGACAAGCTGGGCACGTCCCCGCCGGTTACTGGAGCAGCTCCTGGCCGCCCCGCCGGCCCCCGGAACCCGGGGTCCACTCAACTGTGGAGCCTGCACACAGAGACCTTCGGGGGCTCCGACCCCAGTGGCCCCACCACGGGAGCCGAGCTGGAGAAACGCTCGGGGCTGGCTGGGAGGCAGGTCGTGAGCACTGCCTACACTCGGGGGCCCCGCACCGGCCTGGGCCCCTGTGCCCTCTCCACGTGCTTGCCCAAGTGGCCTGGAGCCTGTGTTGAGGAGGACTCTGAGGGTCACCGGGGCTTGGTTGTCTGCCTGTGGCAAAGACAGAGGGGTGGGGCTGCTAAGCAGGGCTTCCGCCAAAGCCTGGCTTCAGGCAGTCCCTGGGGCCGGGCTGATACCACTACCTTCCTATGGGATAGTGTTCCAAAAGCTACTTTGTACCAAGCTGTGTCTTACTCAGAGCCCATGGAGTGTGTGCTGTGAGTATCCGCAAGCCCAGGTATAGGTGTGAGTGGGGACGCCCTGCGGGTCCTGGCCTGCTGTGGGTGTGCACAGTGCATCCCGCGGCCCACCTGGCTGACACCCTTCATAAGACGGGTGTTGATGAACGGGCAAACGTCTGCTTGATGGCGGATACACACCCTCCTGGCGTCCCTGAGTGTGCCATGGACAGCACAGCCTCGGACTTGCCGTCTGTCCGACTGGACACGGGTGTGACCTCAGCACCGCGTCACCTGGAGGCACAGCTCATGCTGGGACTGCAGTCCACGCAGGGACTGCAGCCAGCGTGGGGCAGGCAGGGTAGGAGATGCAGGGCACCCATTCTGTGCGCACCTTACCGAGGCCTCCAGGTGGTTCCCACGCAGGCCTGAGCTGCAGACCCGCCAGGCAAGGGTGTGCAGCCTTGGGAGATGCAGAGCCTGGAGCTCTGAGGAGCAGCGTGGGCCTCGGGGCTGCGTGTCTTCATCTGCACCCGGGGGCCACTATGGTCCCAAAGGGCTCCTAGATGGTGGCAGACTAGTCTGGAGCTGAGCCGGGTCCCAGGGTGGCTAAACTGTGAGGCGAGGGGTGGTTCACGCCGAAGGGGTGAGTGGGCCATGTGTCTCCTGCCCTGTGCTGGGCCCCCAGCCCTGCCCCTGCGGGGCCCCGATGGGAAGCGCTGCCCTCTCTGCGACCAGACCAGACCCTCATTGACCTCCCGGACGTGATTCTTGCTCCTTGCCCGGGGGTCTCCTTTCACGTCTGGCTAAGACAGGAATGCTGGAAACAGGGAGTTATCTATGCGGCATTGTGCTCACACAGAGCCGTTCTGTGAAGGCGCGGGGCCTCGCCTGACCCTCTTATTGGGCCCGCGGGTGGGGCGACCCCCTTCCTGTCCAGACTTCTGACCCTGGAGCACCGGGGAGGCCTGCCCGTCCCCCCGAGGGTTCCTCCATTTCCTGCTGAGCCAGCGGTCCACCGTGTCCTCTGCCGCACAATGTGGGCCTGGCCCACATGGAAGAACTGCCCACTGCACCCGCAGGTCCAGATCCCACGGGGCAGAAGCAAGCAGGTGACAGCGACAAGCTCCTCGTGCCATGGTCCTTACTTATTTCCAGCTTTATGAGAAGTGGGCAGTGACCACATAAGCCGGAAGGACCTCTAGATGGAGTCCATGCCTGTGGACCCACCTGTGTGCTGTTTCCAGCTTGGGCTGTGCACAGAGTGACACTATTGTTCACACCTAAAAAGGGGCCTTTGACCTAAGACAGTATTAGAATGCGTTCTGCCCCAGAAACCTTGCGAGTGTGGGATCCACAGCGAGGCTGCAAGCTGACATGCCCCCACAGTCAGAAGTCCACGGGCTCCAGAAATCCTGCACCAGCCTGTGTGCATGTCAGGAAGAACTTTGCCAAACTAGCTGGATTCCAGATGCTGCTGTGGGAAGTCACCGTGTCACATGCCCCTTGCTTCCTCTGTTCAGCGCAAGTTCTTTGAGCTCCTATCGCAACGGGTGCTGGGCCGGGCCCTGGGCTTTCGTAGTGGCCGGCAGACGCTCCGGCAGGCGTGCAGGGCACTGTGAGGCCCAGCTCAGGCCAGGAGGTGGAGAAAGGCCTCCCTGAAGACATGACCTCTGGGCCAAGAATGGAGTAAGATTGGGCCGGCCGGCAGACATGGGAGACACATTACAGGGAGCAGCTCATGCAAAGGCCCTGAGGCCTGAGGGACCTGGTCCACCCATTGGAGGAGCTCTGGGGACACGGGAGTGGCCAGCACCTGTGGAGGAGGGTGGTTGACGAGGCCCAGAGATGTCTCTCCCAAGGAACCAAATTCATGTTGACAGCGATCCGGCCAGTGGGGCCTCCCCTCTGTCAGACAGCACGGGAATGGTTGGTAATAGTAGGCCTGTCCCTAGCACGTGGGAAAGCCCCGTGCCATCAGGCGGGCTGGGCACAGAGCAGACTGCTCATGCAGGACTGAGCTCAGGACTCTGGGAGCTTGGGGAGGAGGTGTTGCCCAGAAGGCTCTGCCAGGCGGACGCAGCCGGAGGATGTCCGTGCAGTGTCCACCGTCAGAGGCCTGGACACCCATAGTCGTCTTTCCTTGTGGGCTGGTGGAGTCTGGTGGGAGTCCTGAGGTGCCAGTGATGCCCGCTAAGGGACTTGCCCGCTCAGTGTCTGCAACTTTCACCCGCCCCGACACGTCTCCAGACTCCAGAGGCCTTGCCCCTCCCCCATGGTCTGTGCTCCACGGCGTGCGTCTCCGGGCTTACAGAGGCTGAATGCGAGGATCCGGGGCACAGGTGCAGTATTAACCGTGCACGTACTCCCTCCTTCCGAGGGGAGGAGAATCTGAACGTCGCCCCCTGCCCCCCATCCAGGCTGCGAGCTGCAAACGAGCGTGTGTGGACATCGTCTGGAATTTAGAAACACGCTCCACACTCTCAGATCAGTTGTTCTCAGCCCTGTTTTCCTGGCACGGAGGAGAGCTGCTGCAGAGATGCCTCATTGCCCATGGGTGGCGGCCTCCCTGTCAGGTCCCGCGTTCTGAGTGTGATGAGCACTGACTGCTGTCACCTCCTGACCCCAGCCTCCACCGCCGCCGCCCTGTGGGTCTGGGCGGGCTTGGGGTGGGTGGCGGCTCCACGGGGGACCCGCCCATGTGCCCAGTGTGTCGCCGTTTACCCTGGCTTGTTTGCAAGACCAGAAGAGCAGGCTTCCAGGCTGGTCCGTGCAGGGAGCGTCTTGTTGCCGCCATAGGGATTTTCCGGGTGGAAGAGCTTGGACCCAGATCTCCAAGCTGTTCACGGCCTGGGTCTTAAACTGGGTGTGGCAGGATCTGTGAAGCATCAGCATGGGTCCTGAGTCTCCTTGGAGAAATGGTGTTAATGTCCCAGAAGGCAAATTCTGCCGTTCAGCTAGGGTCACGTGATCGCTAGCGAGGCTGTCACACACCAGAGCAAGGGCGGGCGCCCCAGCTCCACGCGCTCTGCAGAGACACGCGACAGCCCCACCCCAGGCCCCTGATCTAGGACTTGCCAACTGCAGGCTGAGTCCCCTTACCCGCCGGCGTCTGGCTCAGGGACCCAGCTGGGCATCCCTTCCTCTGTGTCTGCGTCAGGCAGGCAGGGGGCCCGTGCATGGGACAGAGCTCTGCACGTTCCCACGTGCGTGTATAGAGGGTGTAGACCTGCAGCAGCGGCCAGGTCTCCTCGCTGACCTGCAGGTGTCTGCTCGGGCTGCACTGGCCCTGAGGGCGCCCAGACCACTTCCAGAGCAGGGGTGGAGGCTGTGTGCCCACTGGGTGCTGCTCGCTGGCGGCTTGTCCTCACTCCCACCCTCAAGTCCCTGTGCCCTTCTGCCTGCACGTCCATCCCTCCTCCCACCTGCCCGCCTCCTCACTGTGCCTCTGACACACACCACATCTTAAATATTGATGAACCACCCGGCACACAGCTTCCTGTGCGCTGAGAAACAAAGGTTTCTGCTCATTGGAAACTGGAATCCCTTTTTCCGAGCACGTGACCGCTGGTCCCCTTCGGTGTTCGTGGATGTGTGCGGCTGCGTAAGGCGGTTTCCACCGAATGACAGTAGTGTCTGTCTGCTCTCCCTGCAGATGAAATCATGCACCGGGACATCACCCCACTCTGCGCCGCAGACATCCAGGACCAGCTGAAGAAGCGCTTTGCATATCTGTCTGGTGAGCGCCGGGTGGGCAGGAGGGAGGGTCTGTGCGCCAGGTTGTGAGCACCCCTTGGTTTCCTGTGACTATGTGGGCCTGGTCCAGGCGCGGGGAACCAGGGACAAGGCCTAGAACATGGCCTGCTTTGGATTTCCCCGAAGGTCGGGAGATGTTGTGCGGTGCCTGGGGGAGGCAGCTCAGGGTCCTGAGAGCGACGCAGCCCAAGTGCTCCTGCCTGCAGACTCCAGAACGCTCCTGGGGCAGGTGATGCAGAAATAGGGCACAGCTGACCTCCTTCTTGCAGCGTCCAGGGGCCGGGGACCTCCCTAGCCAAGCACACCTAGCTTCTGCAGAGAAGGCCCCAGAGCACAGCCGACATGGACAAGCGGCCGACTCAGCCCCAGCACCTATCCTGGGGGGTCCCCCTGCATATCCCCAGACCCTGCGTGGCTGCCACACTCCCCCCAGGTCCCAGTTTGCCTCCACCCTGTGGGACGACCTGCTGTCCTGGCTGGCTGGCCGTGGTGCGCGACCTCAGCCGCTGGACAGAGCTCGTGCATCGTGGGTGCTAAGGGTATGATTGCACCTGTGCAGCCGCCCTCATGGCTGCATGGGGGGGCCCCCAGTGGACAAGACAACCTGCCATGGGGTCCCTGTGCTGTCAATCGGGGCCTCCCCTTCTCCGGCGCACGGCCCTACACGCGGACGGTCCTCTCTCCTCATGAGCCCCCACACCAGCCCCGCACCCGCAGGGCTGCCCTGGCCCTTCCCTGGCTCACCTGCCCGTCCCCTGGGCTGGAAGCCACTCCTCCAGCTGGGCCCTGATATGTGGTCCCTGATACGTGGCTCTGATGTGTGGCCCTGACACGTCGTCCCTGACGTGTGGCCCTGGTGCGTGGCCCTGATGTGTGGTCCCTGATGTGTGGCCCTGGAGTTCAGGGGTCCCCGCGGGAACCGAAGGTTATCAGCAGGACGGGGGTCTCTGTGGGGACGAGTTAGCAGTAAAGCAGGTTTGCTTCATGTGGCGCCTTGGTCACTGGGGGAAGCTCTGCTCCCAGCGGGAGGAGCAGGGTGTCCTTCAGAGGACGGAGAGCCCCTCGACAGCACAGGGGTCGTGGTGCCCGGCAGCGAGATGCTTAGCCAGGAGGCTGCAGGCCCTCTGCCGGCTCCCCCCATCTCCCCAACCTGTTCTCGCCCCTTCAGGACCCCAAAGGCTCATGGCTCTAGTGCACCAGTGACCAGGACTCATGACCTTGACCTTCCTGCAGGTCATAATCCCACCGCTCTTGGCATTACCTGGGGAGCAAGCAGGGCCACAGGCCGGCCCTGAGCCCCCCCCCCCCCCCCCCCCCCCCCCCCCCCCGCCCCAAGACACACCTTTTCTCTAGTATCCAAACGCCAGCCGGCGGTTTGGGAGGGGACTGTGCAGACGTGACGAAGGACCCCCTCGGGAGCTGTGAGATCATCCCCGTGGGCCTGACCTAGCGGGCTGGGCCTCACGGGGCGCGGGCTCCTCCCACACGAAGGAGTGTGAGTCCGGGGATCTGACTGAGTGACACTGATGGGGGCCCGTCCCATGTCATGCCGCACCCAGCACCTTCCATGGTGAATGTCGGCGTGGCTCGGGGTGCGCCCGACCCCTCCCCACCAGCGCCTGTGCGGTGTGCCTTGCACTCGTCAGGAGGATCTGCCCCCCTCCCTGGGTCTCCCGGACACAGTCAGGTTTTCAGTATCATTCCATCAACGGCCATCACACCTGCTGTTTTTGGACGTCATTGTAATTTGGCAGGATAACGCAGGACACGCCTGAGAAATGCCAGGAGGTGCCCAGTGGCCCGAGCCGTGGCGGGGGGCTGCCTGTGTGTGCTTCAGTGAGATCCAGGATGTGGGGAGCCCATGCTCGCTGCCCAGCCTGCTCCAAAACTTGGCTCGAAACAAGCCCTTTTACTGGTTTGTTGTTAATTCCCTGGGCGGGAATTCTGCAAGGGCCGGCCACGTGGTCCTCTCTCCCCGGTGGCGCTGGCCGGCTGGAACGTCAGGGGGCCTCTCTCACACATGAGGCGTGGCCTAGCCCCTGCGTGACGCCGGCCGCTCCCTCCCTGGCAGTGTGGGCACCCTCCCCAGGAGGGAGCTCAGAGCAGGGAGGGTGGACCTGCGTTCCAGACGCTGCGTGTCTTGCGGCCCAGCCCGGAGAGCTACACCTCATGACTTAGGCTGGATCAAACAGGCCAGGCCAGGGGGCCGGGGCAGCAGAGATGGGCCCATCCCTCAGGGGGGCTTGTCTCCAGCCACCCCGGCAGCGGCGAGCAGGCCGACCCGGGGCCTGGGCCCCAGCAACTTCTGCGTGTGCTCTCAGCCCCTCCCCCCGGATTGTTTGCGGGACAGTTCAGACCACGTAAGCCCCAGACCAAACTCAGCCTCCTCTCCAAGCACCTCTTCCCAGGTCCCGAGCCACATACCCGACCAGCAAAGCCTCTCAGGTCCTCCCGCCCGCCTGGCGCCCTCCCCCCTCATGCTGCCAAAGGGATGGCCCCCTTCAGATCCCAACTGTCTGAAGCTAGGAGGTCGGCTATAGGGAAGGAGGCTGGGCTCTGTGAGGGGTTTAAAGGAGCTCCCGGCGCAGAGAGCCATACTTCTCGGCGTTAACGAGCAAAGCAGGACAAGCAGCAGCTCAGTCGTGTGGAAAGAGGCACAGGGACCATTCCGGAGGAAACGGGCCGCGAATTCTGGCGGCTGCCCCGTGGCGGCAGAATAATGGGGGGTTGTTGGAATGCGTGTCACTCTTGTTCACACCAAGGGCTTCCTTGGAAAGCACACACGTCTCTCCTAATAAGCAAGCACAGCCTTGACAAAACGCCATCAATCCTAAGCAGACGCTGGTGCTTGGGGAAGGCACCCGCGCTAAGCGCTGCCTCACTCTCTCCCCAGGCGGGCGCGGGCAGGACGGCAGCCCCGTCATCACCTTCCCGGACTACCCGGCCTTCGGCGACGTCCCCGACAAGGAGTTCCAGAATGTCATGACCTACCTCACCAGCATCCCCAGGTACGTGTCGCTGAGCCCCGGAATGTCAGAGAAGAAGGTGGTGCTGAGGGGCTCATGGCCCCGCAGAGCCAGCGGGGTCCAGAGCCCGCGTCCTGCCCCTGCCCTTGGGAAGTGTCAGCTCCAGCCCCAGCGCCTGGGGTCCGATGGAGCCTGGGACCCTCCCTCGATCCGTTAGACAGACTGGGCCACCGTGAGTGGCAGGGGCTTTTGTGCCACGGGAAGGAGGCCACGGCGCAGAGTGGCTGAGACCCTCTGGGGCTTGGCCTGACCCGTCGTCCCCCTCACACCCTCACGGGGGTAGAACTGACCCCAGAGGCGACTCCCCCAGCTGTGGTTCTGTTTTATTATGAGCAGAGCGAGAGCCCCTCTTCCAGAAGCAGGGAAACTTCTTCCGTAGCTCCCCAGCTGCACTGGGGCTGACGCCACACCACCTGGGGTGCCCACTCCACCAGGAGAAGTGGTGAGGATGTGGACCTCACACCCTGATGAGCGACCACCATGGCCATTGAGCCTTGCGGGTGACCTCGTTGCTCCGGTGACATCGGGGCAAGGAGGAGGTCAGCTGCAGCATAGGAGCTCAGTCCCCCGGGTCCCCAGAGACGCCACCCTCATTCCTCAGCATCCGTAAGGACAGGTTTCTGAATTTCTGTAAATTAAGCTTCGTGAATTAGTCTAATCTAGAAAACAGACCCAAAGAGCAAATTCGATCGGCTGGTTCCTGTCGTATGAAAACTGCCGACCAGGGACAGCCCATCACCGATCAGTGCTGGGGAGTCCTAGATTCTTCTAGCGACCTGGTGGGGGGGAGCCCTCCTCAGGGACGTGGGTGCCGAGTAGTCTCCTGGCAGGAGAAAGGTGGGGCCACGGCCTGGGTCACACGGGGTCTGCCGTCCTTTCTTTCCGAGCACCGGGCTCTGGGCGGGTGGCCTGGGAACCCGGCAGCTTCCTTAGGGCCCCTGGGCCGGCCGTGTGCCCTTGAGGGGCTTCCTGGTGGGGCTGTGATACCTCAGAGCATCTCCGTTCATTGTCGGGGCCCCGGGATCAGAGACAGGATGGCGGTCTCAGGCCTTCTCAGCCCCCGAGGCAACCGGGCAGGAGTGCAAGCTCACGGCTGTGAGGTGGCTGGAAGACGCGGGCTCCCCCTGGAGAGGCACTGGGGAGGGTCCTTGGGGAAGGGACGCCGGGATTCGAAGACATGGGGGAGCCCAGGACGGTAACTCCGGCCCCCCATGTGCAGCGCGGCAGGCACGAGGGACAGGGCAGCCCCTTGAGTGTGAAATGACTGAACTCGCAGTGGTTTTAGGGAAGGACAAGTTCAAGGGATTTGGAGAGAAAACGAGGACGGCTGGGGTGGGCTGCTGACCGTGGACGCCCGTGCAGTCCCTGGTCTTCTGGGTGGGGGCCGTCCTGAGTCCGGGAGATGGTGGCCGGAGCGGGCCAAGGCGGCCTGGCTGCAGAGCTGGCTCGGTGCAGAGCTGGGGGTCACGGGGCCCTGTGTTTCCGGGCACCCCTAGATGTTTTAAAAGGCAAAGAATCATGTTATATCTGGAAATGTCAACAGCCAGTGACCCCGGTCTGATGTCGAAGGTGAGTCCTTGCTCCAGGCCACAGCAGGCACGATGCTGGGAGGGGGCCGCGGGACCCCCAACACACTCTCGGGCCTTCCAGGCTTGTACGTCTCCTTGCCCGGGGGTCCCCCCCCTCACTAGTCAGCAGATCTTCTGGCCTCAGGGCCTTTGTGCTTGCTGCCCCTCGGTGGACCACTTCAGATGGCTCCTTTGCATGCTTCAGGCCACCTCCTCAGGGAGGCCCTCCATCACACCCGCCTAGAGAAAGAAGCAGACGCTCCACCCTCAGGGCCCCTCACCCGCCAGGCTTCCCGGATCTTTTGTGAAATGGTCGTGCTGACTGCGAGGTTTTGGTCCACGTCTGCCCTAGGTCTCAGGCACGTGGTAAATGTGTGCGGACTCATAGACTGCCTGTGTGGAGGAACGAAGTCAATCACAGGGCCAGCTGCCTGACTCGGAGGCCCCCCGTGCTCCCCCTTGTTTGGGACAGCAAACTTCCAGCTTCTCTTCTGTCCCCAGCAGAACGAGTGCTGTGTGGGACCCTGGTCTCCGGGCGCACGTGCGTGGCTCACGCGCAGGCAGAGGGAAGGAAGTGCGGTTGGGTCTGTCGCTCCGCGGTGCTGGCTGAGAGGCCGCTTTGCGTATCTGAGGCCTGGAGCCCTGGGCTCCATTTCCGGAGACAAGGGTGTGCAGCGGCTGGTCAGCTGTGGTTTACTCACGTCTCCCTTCTTGCCGGAGGAGGGCGCAGGCGCGAGTGCCGGAGAGCCAGATCTGGGCCCGCCTAACCCCACGTGTCCATGATCTGAGAAGGCAGCTGTGGGCCCCCAAGGGCACGAGGGGCCCACAGAAGAAGAGGAACTGGGTGCTGGGTGTGTGGCCGTGGGCAGGCGGCATGGCCGAGCAAGCATGAGGCGGCACCCGCGGCCTCGCCCTGAGCTCCCGCCGCCACCTCCTCGACGGGCTGTCAGTCCTGACCGTGAGCACTGCCGTTGAGGCCGGCAGCTCCGAAAGAGGGAACTGTTCCTGTGGAGCTATAAAGTAAAGGAACGGGCGGTCTCCCTGCATGGGGCCGCTGCATTCCCGCACCACGGACGCTCACCAAAATCGCGGGGCTGGAGCCGTGCCCAGCCCGGTGCCAGGGGAGAACGTGGCACACAAGGGGGGTCATGGCTCGGCTCTCCCGGGGGGCCCGGGGGGCCCGCACCGCCTCCCTTGCGCAGATCTCCGTCCTGACCCCCGGGGTCAGGAGATGGGCGGGGCCCCTTCCAGAAGGCAGGCCAGAGCCCCTCACTGGGCAGGCTGGGGCTGCCGGGCCGGCGCGGCCTCCCGGTGGAAGGGTAGCACAACAGCCTGCCTGGCGTGGGCTTTCCCATGGCAGAACTCGCACACCGGCTGCTTCACAATAAGTCACAGTTTTTAAACCCAGCTTCAGTTTCATCTTTGAAAATAATGTACCGTGTGCTGCGTCAGTCGTCCTCATCGTTAATGCAAATGGCCCGAGGTCAGCCCCGGCGCTGACTGGTAGTTATGGTTGAAACCCGGCATCGCACCATGGCGGGCTTTGACTGCGTGCATCCCCCGCACGTACGTGGGAAGCGCCTCAGGGGTCTTCCGAAAACCTCAGTCAAGGGAACGTGGGACAGTGCTGGGATTGGGCGGGCAGCAGTCAGCCGGTGTCCAGCAGTGTGGTGGCCGCTCAGCCGGCGACCCTGGGAGCTCTCGCCTGGCCTGAGGGCCGGGTCTCGCCATCCAGATCCCTAGGACGCTGGCCGTTCCTCGTGCGGCTCACTCAGCACCGTCGCCCGGCCTTGCCCAGGGTGCCATCTCTGACCTGCGCACAGCGGAGAGGAAGTCAGAGACAGGCACCCTGGGCCGGTCACCCCGTCACTGTCCGCGAGAAATGTCCAGGTTCTGGACACACTTGGACCCAACAGTGAACAAAATAAAGTCCTGCTACTTACGTTCTCAGGAAATGAAGTAGGTTATGCACAGGGGTGTGGAGTTTGGAAAGGGAATAACGAGAGAGAAGGGAGGTGAGGGGCCCGGTCATGGGGGGAGTGGCGGGTACCCCGGCCGCGGCCTTCAGGGCCCCCCCTTTGCCCAGTGAAATGGGGCAAAGTTGCGTTGTGGGAGGGGCTGCAGTCTCCGGGCAGGGCATGGTGTCCCCACTAGGAGGCAGCAGTGCAGATGGCCCCAGGGTTTGTGGGGAGCGGTCACCCGAGAAGGGAAGGAGCAGGGGAGAGGCCAGGGCCACATGTGAGCCAGGGATCGGAGCTCGGTCCCAGCAACCTGTAGGTTTGGGAGTCATGGGCATTTGGGGGGTGAGGCCCCCAGGGGTGGGGTGGGGGCAAGGGGGGGAGACCCCAGGTGTCCCGGCTGGGGTGACCACCCGCGTGGGGCCTGTGGCTGCTTAGGGTCCCCTCCCTCCCAGGTGTCCCTGCTGCAGCCCTGCACATATGGTCGGCTCGCGGGGAGATAGCATGAAAGCCAGGAACTCAGCGCGAGTCTCAGGACAACAGACAGCTGGGGCCCTGGCAAGAACAGTCTTGGTGGAGGGTTGGGGGCGAAATGTTGACTGGAGTAAAATTAACAAAAACTGGTGGAGCAGACTCGGAGACTAGGGGAGCAAAGAAACGGACCAGGCAGCTGGAGAGACGGATGAGGACCAGGTTCTCTTTTAAGATGAGAGAACTCATGACATACTTATGCTGATGGAAATTACTCCATAAAAACAAAGAAAAGTGGCAACAATCTGATTTCTCTTACATCTAATCCTGTTCTTTGTGCGCTGTCTCTGAGTCCATTACTAAGCAAACTGGGACAGGGATTACAGAGCCCGTCCAGCGGCACAGATACCCCAGGCTCCAGTCCCTGAACCCCTTGGCCCCTCCACTCCTGTGGTTCTAAACCTGGACCCCCTTCCCCTCCCGCATTCCACACCCTGGACCCCCTCCCCCTCCTGCATTCCAGAACATGGACCCCCTCCCCCCCCGCCCCACCGGCCCACAGCCCCCCCCCCCCCGCCATCCCATCCCCTCGACCCCCTCCCCCTCCTGCGGTTCCACACCCTGGACCCCCTCCCCCTCCTGCAGTTCACCCCCCTCCCCCCAAGCATGCCCCCAGTCCATCTCCTTCTTTCCTCTCACCTGATGGTGGAGCTGGTCTTGCTCCATCCACACTGTGACAGGAGTGGTTTCCAAACTCAGTGTGATCCCGTCCATCCCCACAAATGGGGTCGTGGGAGGCTACTTCACACAGGCATGTGCATATGCACATTCACACATGCACACGCACACACGTGCATAGTTGTTCAGAGCCACACGTGCATAGAGTTGCCAACATTGAGATAAATTTCCGACTTTTCTTTGAAAAAGCAGTTTAGCAGCCCTGGACTTGCAGCTCCACACAGGAACCCTGCAGGAGCCCCCCGTGCTGGGCCATGGAGGCTGCATGCACCCCTCCCCTCCAGGGTTTGGAAGATAACCTTCCTCCATCGTCTTTCCTCAGCACAATTAAATCATAATTCAGGAGCTTCTGGAGTTAACTGAAGCTGATAACGAGGTTGACTTTCCTTGAACCTGGTTCAAATCACCTAGCTGCTAGGGAGATAGAGATCCGGTCCCTCAGCTGGCCTCCATGATGGGCACATAGAGCCCCACACACGTGTGTGCACAAACGTGCAAGTACACAGACATGCGTGCACACATGGAGTGTGCATGGACTGTAATGAAGGGAGAAGCGGGTGCCTTTGGAAGCACCTTACTTCTTGCTGCCAATGTGATTTCCAATTGAATCTGCTATGACATCTGAATGTAAAGACAGAAAATGCACGTGTAAGTATGTACTAAATAATTCACACTGTGCACGTGAGAAGTGAAAGCTCCCACTGACTGCTCCTTCCCCCACGTAGTTAAGAGTTTGGGTGCTGTCGAAACCTTGTTTCATCCAGGTGCATGTGCTTCTCCCAAGCTGGGAGGCACAGGTGCGCCAGGCTCCTATCCAGAGCGAGTCACGTCGGGGACCCTTCCCGGCAGCCCCTGGGAGCCTGTGCTGTTAACAGCTCATCACATCAAACCTGTCCAGCCCATCTCAACTTCACCTGTGTTCCCAGCTCCCTTCAGATTCCTCAGGAACGAAGAGCCTTGTCCCCGGTGTAGCTGGTTTTGGGGTTCTGAGATGGAATGCCTTGAGGGTGACCCATGTGTCACACCTCTCAGACACTGTGTCAGAAGGTCCTTCCCCCCCCAGCCCTGTGACTGGCAAGTAAAACGCTTTTGCTGTCCACGACTGTGCTCAGCCCGTCGTCCCACATGGTCTGAAGCTCTGGGAGGTCAGTGGCCACTGCCCATGAGCTGGCCTCCCCCTCGCGGGCCCTGTCTCTCTGTCCTCCTGGCTGTGAGCTCCTGGCCGGGGCCAGAGGCTGCCCGTCACCTGCAGTCCTCTCTTCCTGTGTTGCCACGACCCTTCTCGGTCACCGTCATCCGGTGTGATAGCCGCTAGCCATGTGTGGCCATTTAACTTAAAAATTGAAAACTAACTGAATGGGGAAATTCAGGAGTCAGTCATGCTCCCCGTGTTTCCGTTCTCGAGTGGCCATGCTGGGCAGCTCAGACGTGGACAGCTCCGTCCACGATGGGGGGGGCATCAGGTCGCCAGCGGCCGTGCCCTGATTTATGAAGAAAAGGGCAAGAGATTAGTACCCTGACTGCCTGCTCAAGAGCAGAGACCACAGCTCTTGCCCCACTTGGAAATAAGGACATTCTGCTGTGAGGGAGCCACACTGAGGTACGGGCTGCGGGTCGGGAAGCCTTTCCTTTGCCGCTGTCATCCCGCAGCACGTCTGTCCCGCGGGGCTGGAGGTGGCACAGGGGACACGTGATGCCCGGGCTTCAGCCGCAGGTGGAGAGGAGACATCTGAGGCAGACACGGAGGCAGGAACCAGCTAAGGTCCGGGCTGCAAGCAGCATCAGACGGAAGAGGGGCCAGGTCCTGGACCACTGCGATCCAGACCTGCAGCATGAGCCTGAGGCCGGTAATGAGATTCCAGAAGGTTCTCTGCATGGGCCTGACTTCCCAGGGTGGTGCCTATATGGCCCTGGGGAGCAGGTCACTCCATGATTGCAAAGACCTGGCTGATAGTATGCACCTCCCCTTTTTTAAATGTATTTAAGGGATTTATGTGGTTCTTAGGATTTTTTTTGACAGCATTTAAAAAAACGATGGTAAGATATTCATAACATACAACTTACCATCATAACCATCTCTAAGTGCACAGGTCAGTAGTACCAAGTATGTTCCCATTGTTGTGCAACACGTCTCCAGAACCTTCTCTTTCCCTGAAGTGATACCGTCCCGTTCCCAACACCGTGAATCTGACGCTCCAGGAGCCTCACGGAAGCAGGATCCTCCGGTGTGTGTCCTTCTGTGGCTTGTCCACCAGCTCCGCCTGTGACTCGCGCCCCCGCATGGACGGACCGCACTGCCGAGCCGTGCTTCGGTTGGCGGAGGAAGCCGTGTTTCCGAGCTGGGTTAGAAATTGGCCTTTGAAAATAGATAAGATGCTCAGCTTCCTCGCTGCTGTGCAGGTCACGTAACCAGGACGGCTGAGCTTCTGGCAATCTGTGCACATTCTGCTCCCTCCCCACGTCACGAGTTAAATTCCAGGTACATTCAGGGTGATTCACCTGGATATCGTAGTTTGGGTTTTCTGTGTTCATTTTTGTAAAAAAAAAAAAAAATACTAATTGACATGGAGCGGGGAGGTAGAATATAAAGAACATAAAAAAGCAAGGTTTCGGGCACCTGGGTGGCTCAGTCGTTAAGCGTCTGCCTTCGGCTCAGGTCATGACCCCAGGGTCCTGGGATCGAGCCCCGCATCGGGCTCCCTGCTCAGTGGGGAGCCTGCTTCTCCCTCTCCCACTCCCCCTGCTTGTGTTCCCTCTCTCGCTGTGTCTCTCCCTGTCAAATAAATAAATAAAATCTTTAAAAAAAAAGATTTCAGGGTCTTCAGAGAAATTCTGTGGAGTTTTTTTAACGGGCCATCCTTTGGCTGTGAAGGCGAAGTGATGTCAGTGCTTCGTGACCAGCGCCCGCACACCTGCGGCTGACGCCGTGAGCACCTGAGCCTCGGCAGCCCTGACGGAATCCCGTGTGACTCAGAACAGAAGGGTTACTGCGTGCTGGAGAGTTTTTAAAAGGCGCTTGGAGTTTTTTTGCTGTTTTCACTGGGATGAAACACTGACAGGTGTTAGATAAACAAGGCACAGAAACGGTATCCTAACAGGGCAAGTTTCTGAATCCTAAGAAGAGAGAAGAAACAGCCCGGAAGTTCATGATGGACAGCTCAGGGGACCGTTCGTGTGCTCGGTGTTCAGACCTGGGCCCGTGAGTCACACGGGCAGAGAAGGCGCCCACGACATTTGCTTACAGAGGAAGACAAGGTCTCTTCGACATCTGCTAATGTCCGTGGACCAGTGTCTGACCGTGGGGGGGGGGAGAGAGAGAGAGAGAGAGAGGGAGGGAGGGAGGCCTTGCCTCGGTCCCATGGGGCCTGGGAGGGGCGGCTCCTACCCGAGGCCTGGCCTCCGCCGCTCCGCCCAGTCCCAGACACCTGCCTGGGCTGGCCCAGCCCTCAGGGACCCAGGGCCCTGCCACGGAGAGCCATGCTGCCCCTGACAGCTGTCCTGCCCCCAGCCAGGGACGGTCTGGGACACGTACCAGCCTGTGACCCTGCCTCCTGCCAGGGGCCTGCCCCCCGCCCCTGGCCTTGTCTCCTGCCGCGCTGGCGCCAGGCTGAGCCGGCCTCCTGGGGGTGGCTCCGACATGCTCACGGTCACCGCAGCCCTGACGCTGGGGAGGCGTCCAGTGTAGCCGTGAGCCCCGGGCCAAGCAGGAGCTGTGGGTGCTCAGAAACGCCCCACCTGGCTGCCGTCTCTCCTTAAACTCTTCACCTTCTCTTTCCATGCACTCAGACTGTGAGGCCTCCCGGCTTGCTGTGACCTGTAGGTGTTTGCATTCCAGAAAACATCGCTCAGAGATACGGACCTGACTTAGCAGTGGGGGACCCTCAGACCGCATCCACCCTGAGGCCTGGGGTCCTGCCCCGGGGAGCAGCTGATGCACCCCCAGCAGACTCGAGGGTGCAGGGCTGGGATGACACTCTGGGGCCTCGGGAGCCCTCCGCTCCAAGGTGGGGAGACCACGGCTTCACCAGGCACAGGAAGCTGAGTGCCCCAGTGCTCACCCGTGGGCACCCTGACCCTGGGGCCCAGATGAACACAGTCCCCTGCTGGAGGCATTGATTGATGCAGGTGCATCTATTCTTCTGCGTTAGAGGGGTGGAGACACGCGAAGTCCACCAGGTGAGAACAGCAGGGGCTGTGGACTCAGAGCTCCCTGCAGCAGGCCGTCGGCCAGGCCACGGTCACGTGCGTGTGGCAGAGACCCGGGCAGGTGGGCGGGGAGACCTCAGGGTGGCACAGGCACGGCTGGTGGGGGGCGGCTGACGTGGGCACCGGCCGGAGACGGCTCAGGGGGTGACGTGGGCGCCGGCCGGGACACCGGGCAGCTAACCAGAAGCAGGTCCCGCGGGATGGGTCAGGGAAGCACCCTGGGCTTTCTCTGGTTGGTCCCAGGACTCAGAACATCAGGGGCAGGTGGCCCCGGGGGGCCGGGGGTGTCTGGTTTCCAGTTTTGCTGCTGGAATCACCTTCCTACAGGGGGGACTTCTCAACGGCAGCCCGGCTGTCTGGTCTGTGGCTGACACAGTGGGCTCGTTTTCTGGGCTGTTTGCTGCAGGTCGTGGGTCAGAGTGCTGTCTTTATAGACACCTGTGTCCATCTGCATATTCAATCTTTTGGAGGCAATGGTAACAAAGTTTAACTTCTTGAAAGGGATTTGTAGCCACAATTAAGGAGACAGTTTTGCTGCTGGTGGAAAGAAAGTTGCAAGCCGGTGGGGCTGGCGAAGGGCGATGGATGGTGCGTGAGTGCAGACGTGGGACTGGGGGAAAGACGCCTGGCAGGCGGGGGACTGGTGCAGGTCAGCAGACCTGGGTCTTTGGCACTGGGCTCAGGAGCACAGGGGCGCTGCCCTCAGTGGGCTGGAAGAATGTGGTAAGGGGAGCGGTGGCCCCTGATTTCAGTGCTGGGCAGAGGTGAACCCAAGGCCCCTGTGGCTGGGCTCGCGGGGGGCTGACGCTGTCACCGAGCCCTGTTCGTACCATGTGCTGAGAGCGGGTTGGGGGTCAGGCAAGGCACGAGACCGGCAGGAGCCACCCGTGTGGGGGGTGTGGTTGGTCAGCGTCAGTGGATAAGGCTCTCAGAGCACAGGTTCCAGGAGGCTGGGCAGCCAAGGGCCCGTAGCGGCCACCAGAGACGACATGTGACCAAACACTTTCCCTCACGCACACAAGGACAGAGGCAGCTTGGGGCCACAGGGGTCCTTCCTGGTGTACCCCAGGCCAGCTACGGAGCCCCGGCAAGGCCCTCCTCTGGGTCTGCCCAGTGAGAGGATCATGTGATCCTCTCTCAGTCCTTCCAAGCAGTGGGGTCACGGATCCCAATTTAAAAGAAAGGCTGAAAAATGAGCCCGTGGTTTGTCCGTTACCATCGGCTTAGTACCGTCTGTTTTCCCGAGAACACTCTTGTCCACCCAGGGAAGGAGGCGGTGTGGACCAAGCCCACTGCCCCCTCCATATCCTCTAACATCAAACAGCTGGGTCAAGCACCCTCGGACGGCACTCCGGCTGGGGCAGCTGTGAGGGCTCTCCCAGTGGGGCCAGGGCTCAGGAAGCATGCAGAGTACCCAGTGGGGAAGCAGGTGCAGCCCACAGCCTCCCATGAATCCTGGGGACATTTTCAGGCTCCACTCCCTCCAGTGCTTGGAACTCTGTCCTGAGCGCACAGGGAAACAGACGTTCTGGCATGGACGGATTTGCTGTGAAGCAGGACTTTCTTAGGACCAGCCCCATCATCCAGGCTTTTAGAAACCGGATCTGACCCCTCAGACAGCTGGGCAGGGAAGATTCCCAAACACCCCGTCCCGGAGGGCAGCTGGGACCCCGTGGCCGTGCCCAGGGAGGAGAGAGTGGGGAGAGGAGAGCGGCTCCTGGACTTGCCCACTAGCGCAGCCTGTGAAGCTGGCCTGTCCCCATGTTGCTGGTGGGGCACCCTGGGCCCGCCTGGGTCGCAGGCAGCACTCACTTCCGGCCACAGGAGGGCACCATTGGTCAGAACACATTCTTAATCCTGGTGATGGACTTTTGTGGGTGTCTGTGGTGGGCACCCCACATGCCCCAAACCATGCATGGGAAGCTGCCCCCCGAGTTGTCTCCCGAGAACCCTGCTGCCCTGTGGAAGCCACCCAGAGGAAGGGGACTGGCACGGGGCAGGAGGGGCACTGATGGGGACCCCGCCCGTCCCCCCTGCTGCTCCCGGAAGCTGTGCCCCGCCAGCTATCTCGGACCTGGAGAGGCAGTACCCTCCTGGTACCCTGAGACTTCTTCCTAAGGGCTTCTCCTCCAGACGTCCCCAGTGTGCACCCCTGCCACCACCCACCTGAGGGCTCCCCTCTACCCCCTCCCACCAGCATGATGCCCTGCCCCCGCACCTCCCTGCTGTGTCCTTGGGCCCCCCCCACTCCACTCCATCCCGACGTCACCTCACCGTGAGTCCGGGGGCAGCTGAGTCTCAGGCTGCTCACCGCCCCTCCTTTGTCCTCACTTTGCCTGCTGACCCCGCCCAGGCCCCAGGTCTAGCAGCCCCCCCGCACCCCCCCCTTGTGTCCGGACCTCCTCTGGGCTCTCCTGGGACAGAAGCTCGGGTCAGGGGTGGCATCTCTGCGCCACAGAAAGCCCTCAGGGCTCGTCTGCAGGACTGGCCACGCAGGTGTGCCTCTGGACCAGCAGCAGCGGCGTTGGGAGCTCGTTAAAAAGGTGGCCCCACTGAGGCGTCCTGAGCCCGGGTCTGCATACTCGCCAGCCCTGGGAGTCCCGTGTGCACACTGCAGTTTTAGAAGCAGCACGCTGTGGCCCATAGGGGTGCCCTGGCTCCGTCCCTCTGTTGTCCCTAACACGGCCGCTCTCTGCCGATGCTTTCTCGCCCCACAGTCCTGGTTTGTGTTTGCGACTCCACCGGCCCCGGCTCTGTGATGAACTGGCATAAACAGGCGAGTCCCCCACTCCCCTGCCGGGTCTGGAGAATGAGATGCAGCTTGGCCAGGAGCCGGACTACGGGGTGCAGCTGACCGCAGACCTCACTGTCAGGGGACCGCCCAGCCCCTGCTTCCAGACTGTTCTCGGGCTGCTCCCTGCTCCCGCTGGGGGATGGGGAGGTTGCACCCACGTGACGGGCTGTGGGCCTGGGCCACCAAGGCCACCCAGATATTAGAGAGGGTACCAGTGTGGCTGAATCCCAGAAACAGAGTTCACTTGAGCTCTGTGCCAAAAGTGAGCTCATCAGCCTCACTCAGCTGCTGGGCTGTGGCCAAGGCGGCCCCTCCAAGCCAGCTGTTTTGGGGTGGGAGGCAGCCGTCTGGGCCGTGTGTGTCCTGCATACTAGGAGCCCCAGAGGCTGCCAGTCTCTCCCACTGCCCCTCCCTTCAGCACCACCAGCCCAAGCCTGCAGCACCGGGGTGCCTGGGGGCGGCTTCTTAGAGATCCAAGCATAAGCTGCCCTGTCCCCTGGACATATGAGCTCAGAGACCCGCGGCTGGGGGCCAGAAGCAGGGCTCCCCTTGGAGTCCTTTCCCCCGGTGGACACAGCGGACGTTCCTCCATGAGGTGGGGGTGGTGCTGCTGGCCCCGGCTGCCGGCGGCACAGACCGCGGCTTTGCTCGGGGACAGCAGTTGTGCGGGTGCGTGCAAGGCTAGAACGGTCTCCACACCCTGAAGATGGCTCAGCTCCTTAAGTCTGTGCACCTGTGGGTCAGTGTCCCCAATGTGGTGGCAGACAAGATGGGTATGCAGGAGGGGTGTCCTGGGTCCTGGCATGTGGGCAGCCTCCCTGTCTGCTTCTGGGGTCAGCTCTCCCTCAGCACGTCCCCCGACACCCCGGAGGGGTGCAGGGACCCTGAGGAGGAGGGCTTCTGCCTGGCCCCGTGTAGGAGGCTGCCTGGGGACGGGAGGCTGGGAAGGGGGCTGCTCTAGTCCACAGGGTGGACTTGGCCTGGGAAGCAGCTTGCAGGGGACTGAGAGCACCCAGAGCCAGACCACGGGATTCACCCCATCTGTGCTCATCTGCTGTGAGACTTTGGGCAAGTGACTCAACCTCTCTGAGCCTCCATTCCTCGACTCTGGGCTGGAGAGATAGTGGTCCCTACCTCATGGGGCCGTCATGAGGATTGAAAGAAGTAGATCTGCCCTTGGCAACCCCAAAGCACAGGAAATTCCTCTCCTAGAAAGAGGGTCCTGGCCTGGCCTGGGAGACAAGTTAATGTTCAATTCCTTTGTATGTGTGTATATATATGTATGTATGTATATTTTGAGTAGGTCTACACCCAGCATGGAGCCCAACACGGGGCTTGAACTCATGACCCTGAAATCAAGACCTGAGCTGAAACCAAGAGTCAGACACTTAACTGACTGAGCCACCCAGGCACCACCACCCCTTGTATTTCACTTTTAATTTTATTTATTTATTTTTTTGACTTGGGCTGTTGAGGACGGGTTTTTTCCTGCATTCTGATCAATGCTTGTTTGTGAGGCTGGTCTTCTGATTACAACAGTGCGGTGTGGAAGGGAAAATGGGAGTGGGGCTGAGGCCCTGGGGCCTGCCTGTGGCGGTGTATTTGCATAAACAGGAACACTCCGGTGAGGGCATGGGGCCCAGCATGGTGGGCTCTGCAGCAGAAAATGGGTGTGTTTGGGCCTCAAGAGAGAATGTTCTGGGTTTGGAAGCTCAAATGAGGTATGGCATTGTGAGGTCTCATGAGGAATGGCAAAGGGAACCTGCCTGTCCACGACGGAGTCCCCACCAGGATCAAAGCCGCGTTTCAGCGAGAAGGGGAGACCCGGAGTCGGGCAATGAGAGTGAGAAATCCACAGAAACCACGCACTTGGTGGGTTTACAGGATCGGCCCACTTCCCTCCCAGCAGCCCCAAGACGGGGACACCGTCTGGTGCCTATTTTTGGAGGAATGGAAATTGAGATGATCCATGGTGCCTTGAGGAACCGCCCCCTTGGCAGTGCCTCTCTGGAGAATGGGGTGGATTCTGTTGGTCTGGAGGTTGGCAGTGTGCACAGTGGAAACGAGTATCTCTCAGCCCTCTGCTCTCCCGCATCAGGAAGGGCGAGAACCCAGGTGACAGTGTCCACTCAGGGCTTCTGAGGCCCTGCGCACCCCTCCAGGGACGGTGTGACCGGTTGATTGGGAAGGGAAGTCTCAGCAGAGCACCTGCTGTGGACAGAGCTCGCCCAGAGATGCTCTCTCCTCTCCTCCCTGTCATGGTCCCCCGGCCTCCCGTGGCCGGCCCAGGACGGAGCGCGCCCCCGCAGCGGACCCCCAGACTCCTGAGATTGGCCCAGGACAGAGCGTGCCCCCACAGCGGACCCCCAGATTCCCGCGATTGGCCCAGGACAGAGCGTGCCCCCACAGCGGACCCCCGGACTCCCAGGGCCAGCCCAGGACGGAGCGCACCCCCACAGCGGACCCCCAGATTCCCACGATTGGCCCAGGACAGAGCGTGCCCCCACAACGAACCCCCGGACTCCCA
>NW_027397141.1:3930014-3970040 GCF_003265705.2 Callorhinus ursinus
CCACGGCCCGCCCAGGTTGGAGCGCACCCCTGCAGGGGTCCGGAGCTCTCTGAACTCCTGCAGCCGGCCCAGCACAGAGCCCGGGAACCAGGGTTTCCCTCGCTTCGCAGCTTCCTCGCTGGCCCGCCCAGCCCGACCCAGGAAGGTTGTCAGGCAGGTTGTGGGGAGCGTGGCTGCCGTGGAGTCCCCACTCCCAGCACTGAAGCTCAAGTGACAAACAGACCTTCAGTGCCAAAGAGCTAAAGCAGCTCCGAAGACAGTCCTCTGTGGGGCCACACGGCTGTGAAGCGGGATGGTGGCTTCTCGCTGTGTGTCCATGCAGAAAGCCTACTCCGGATGAAAGCTGATGCCTGTGTGTGCGTTCATCTGGAAGGCCTTTGCCCTGACTGAACCCGACTGGTGTAAACAGCTGGAACAGGGGGAGCACCAAGAGCCAGCAGCGCCCCAGCCATCGCCCCCTGAAACCTGAGGCAGAAGGACACGTGGACAGCCCTGGCTTTGTTATGTAATGAGTGCAGCCCACAGAGCATTTCCGGACTGCATCATTTACACTTGCTCCGTGTAATTCTGATTTTCATTTAAACCCAGAGTGGCTTCCTCACTTTGTTCCCAGATCTGGAAATTAGCAATTCAAGTCGGTGCCTTGGGCGTGCCCTTCTTCCCTCCGCAGGGACTGGCTGGCAGCGGCAGCGGCTGGCGCTGCACAACTGGCTTGGATGCGGAGTTCCCCGACGGAAGCGGACCTCCCCACTCTCCACTGTGACCCAGGCCCGTGCCCTGGGCTGAGGCAGGACGGAGTTGTTATTCCACAGCGACTCGGCATTCTCTTGACCACAGATGTTGCTGTTGCAAGCAGCCGTTTCTTGTCTCCCGTTTCCAACAGATGCTGTGAGCCTGTGGACGCCTCGCGGATTTTCTCCCAAAAGTGTAGCAATGCCATCAAGAGCGATTTTATAACATGGACACACAGGGGGACCTCAGATGCCAGGACTGATGTAACGTATGGATCATAAAACTTGTTCTGGAGGGTTTAGCCAGCTGGTCAACCCAGAAAGCACCATGATTGGTGACTGAGCTCCGGGAAGGGGGTCTGCCAGGGTCTTTGCGCCATGAGATGGCTGGTGTGGGGCTGGGAGTGTGAGCAGCACACAGGAGGTTATCTGTCCATCTTTAGATAAGAGCACATTCTGGAAATTGCCCGGGCAAGGCTCATGGAAATGCTGCAGTCGGCTCAGATGCTTATTTGGCATGCGTTTCACCGTGCAGGGCGGAAGCCGCCCCAGGATTATAGGAGTGTAAGGCTTTCTCAGAGCTTAAACGAAAGCCCGTGAGCCTGCTGCACATGCTAACTGCAGATCTCTCTCCCCGTTTCAGCTTACAAGATGCTGGCATTGGATTCATCCTGGTCATAGACCGAAGGCAGGACAAATGGACCTCGGTGAAGGCATCAATCCTGCGAATAGCAGTAAGTGTTGGTGCCCGGGCTCTGTGACACCTGCCTCTGCTCGTCCCCTGGGCCAGGTGACGGCACTGTTTCTGTCCGAGCCACCCGTCTGCCTGGGGGCAGCTTGTGTTCTGCTGGCCCGAGCTGCACGGTGCACCAGCCCCCGTGGCCTGAGGCAGGGCCAGAGGCCACGTGGGAGCCCACATCCCCCTGGGCTGCTGGAGCGACTGGAGTGTGTGCATGTGTGTGCATGTGTGTGTTCTCAATGGGTTCACTCTTAGCGGCTTGTTATCATTTAAAAACAGTCCCACCAGCCGGCTTGTTCTGACCACTGAGTATGGGCAATGCTGAGGATCGAACGTGTGTTCGTTCTTAAGTGCAGCACAAGGTCCTGAATTAACAGGACGTCCAATGTCATACAGAGAATCTTCAGGCTACAAGTTTGAAATTATATTGAACAGCTTTTCCTAATTGACTTTTTCCTTTCCAGAAGGGCTGTTTACCCTTTAGTTCTCCAACAACCCAGACACCTCGACCTTCCTTGGTACCCGTGCCCGCAGCCAGGGACCCCCGAGGCCGCCTTTCATGCGCAGAAGGGCAGCTGCTCTGCGGATCCTGTGTGGCTGTTTTTAGCCTGCAGTGATAATTCGGGAGGGAAGAGTTAAGTCAGCAGCTTCTGCCCTGCCCACGAGCTCCATGTGGAGCACGTCACCCACGCTCACTCACGGCAGCAGGGGGACCCGGAGCAACTGTGGCCGGGCTCACTGGCCGGGACAGCTCTCCTGCTCCCAAGCATGTCTTAAACACCTAACCCCCGATGGAGTAAAATCCTCCTAACCTCTTGCTCTGGGTCTTGCGTTCAAACCATCTTTGGTTGCTGACCTGAGAGGCGGCTGTGCTACGGCTCTGGGTGGAACGGAAGAAGCGCTTCCTCCCCCGCAGACCACCTCACCATCCGTCCTAACAGCAATCAGAGGCTTGGTGTCTGCGGTCTTACACCTGCATCGGTTCGGTGCAAACCTGGCCCTGGGCTGATGGGTCCCACCTTTGTCTTTCTGAAAAAATATCTCCCTGCACCACCCAGTGCGTCTCCCGCTCCTCGCCCCCACCCCCCACACGCGTGTCCCGCTCCTCACCCCAACCCCCCACTCACGTCTCCCACTCCGCATCCCCACCCCCCACACGCGTGTCCGGCTCTGCGTCCCCACCCCCCACACGCGTGTCCGGCTCTGCGTCCCCACCCCCCACACGCGTGTCCCTTCTTCATCCCCACGCCCACACACTTCCTGTGCCATCATTTATCTGAAACAAAACACTTTGAAATGTTTCAAAAGAAGTAGACTTGTTATAAAATTAGCTTTTGTTTTAAAATCCTGTGAAGCTTACAAAGAACTTTGATATGCCATCAGCAGTTAACAGCCAATGTGTCCATTTCATTGTTTTAAATTTTAAAATCAGTTTGCATGTGACATCACATGGCAGGCTAAATTAAGAATTAAATTGTAAGAACCACTGGGTCAGATGCACAGTAGACTTAAGAAAAATATTTCTTGGGCGCCTGGGTGGCTCAGTTGGTTGGGCGACTGCCTTCGGCTCAGGTCGTGATCCTGGAGTCCCGGGATCGAGTCCCGCATCGGGCTCCCTGCTCGGCGGGGGGTCTGCTTCTCCCTCTGCCCCTCCCCCCACTCGAGCTCTCTCTCCCCCTCATTCTCTCTCTCAAATAAATAAATAAAATCTTTAAAAAAAAAAGAAAAATATTTCTTAAATCAGTACATTAGTCCTGGGTTCAGTACCAAGACGTTCCCAGTCATTGTTTCAGAAGGTAACACTGTTATAATAACAACGTTTTTCAAATTTAAGTAATCTCTCCAGGTCGTCTACGTTTCTCTAGCCCTGAGCTAACACATGCTCAGGCATGTCATCATGTGGCGGTCACGGGCGTCTCCTCGTCTGCACGCACGCCTGTCCCAGGAGGGCCCTCGTCCCAGCACCGCAGGGATATCCCCTGCTCGGGGCCCTCTGCTCCTGCTCCCTCGGCCTCCCCGCCTCCCCGTCGCCCCACAGCGCGGTGCTCCGCGCGGCCTCCCGCTCTGGAAGGCACCGCCGCTCCTGCCTGCACATCTCGCGTTCCTGGAAGTCTGTTCCATCTTTTGCCGTGGCAGGCACCCAGCCCAGGCCCCGGGCGAGATAGGTTCTCCCTGCATGTCTCTTGAGGCCATCGGTCACTCCTGGTTAGACACAGGAGCGTCCCCAAATACAGGATAGTTTTTTAAGAAAGAGATACATTATTTTTAAGAACTGAAGTGGTCTGCAAGTGCCCCCTGCCGTTGAGCCGCATGGCCCGGGACAGACCTGTGGGCGCCAGGGGTGCAGAGCCCTCCTCCCGCCAACGGCCATCCTGGTTTCCTGTGTCACTGACTTCATGACCAGGTGGATTCCAAAGTGTGCTGGCTCATCTTTAAAATGTTGTTTTGTGAAAATCAAAACTGAAGTGTCGGTGTTTGAGTTTTAATGTTTGCACAAATTTGTACACAATAAAAACAATAAGGTTTTAGAATCTCTTTTTTCCCATAAGTTTTGGGGTTCCCCGGTACTGGCTTGGAAACCCCAGAAATTAACATTTTCCCCACATACTCGTCAAAAATTCTCTTTAACTCCAATTCTTTTTATTACATGAATTTACTGATCTCATGAACGCCCAAAAATCTGCATTTAGCACGTTTATTGAGACTCTGTTATGTGCCTGGTCCTGTGCAGGCCCTGGGGCATGGGAGACGTAAGCGGGGAGTAAGCAAGAAGTGTGCAGCCAGGTGGGGTGCAGACAGCTGACAGACGCTGTGACGTGGGTTGTGAGCTGCAAACACGCAGGGGTGCCTGAGGCAGCGCCGGGCAGTCCTACAGGACTGAAGACAGGAGCAGTGTGAGCACCAGGAGGGACTCCTGGTGGAGGTGACACTGGATGCACAGGAGCCTCTAGGATGTTTATCCAGAAACCACTTCACTCTCTTTCTGTCTCCAGATGACCTTTGTGTGGCCATCACACTGTGTGCATTCCTAAGTTGGAAAGTAAACAATATCACTTGACCTTACGAAACCTGTTGCAAGCCTTCTGTGATCATGAAGGAATTTTGCAGCCCTCATCCCAAATCCTTCTTCCAGTTCCCTGTTCGTACAGTAAAACGTTAACGGTATTTTCCCAGCTCTTAGCACATACAGTTGATTCCAACCCAGAGAAAGTTTAGTTACTGTTCTTTGTGTTCAAAAGGTGTGTTTTTGTAGATCATTAACGCCTTGTCACGCAGCCAGGGTCTTACGGCTACTCTCGTTCGTGGAAGATTCGGGAAGTTAGGGAATCGGAAAGACCAGAGCAGAGAGAGGCAGGGGGCAGGGTGTTTCCCGCCTCCGTCAGCTGATGCAGCTGTGACCCCACGGCCTGCAGAGTTAATCCACGTGAAATCTCAGGGGACGGGCGCAGTGCCGTCTTCTGAGTCCCGGCTCTTGTCCTCACGTCACAGCAGCCAAGAGGAACACATGACGGGGAGAAAGCTGGAATTTAGGAGGGGTGACTCACTGTCACCTCCAGAGGGAGCTTTCCGTAACTAGCGGTGGCCAGCTTCCCAGGTGCCGGGACGGCGGTGCAGCCGGCTCGCGGACAGCTGGGCTGGACCCCGCCCGGAACCTGCCTGCGGCGCCTCCCACCTTCAGCGCGGCTTCTCTCCTGTTTCCTTTCTGCTCAAAGGAGCCAAACCACGAGGGCGCCCCCGTGTGGCTGGGGGCGAGGATGAGCACCCTGCTCGGGGGGGCTGCTCCAGTCCCGCCCCCTGCCGGCCTCGCCCTGGGCGCCTGGTGTGGTTTGCTGGCACACGGGCACCCTCGGGGTGCCCCAGGCCCGGCTGTGGCCCAGCAGGTGTGGGGGGCCCTCCCACAGAAGCCCAGGGCACAGGGCCGGGGACGCAGCCCCGAGTCACCAGGAAGTGGTGGAGCTTCAAACCCCGAGACAGCACAGGGGCATCCACAGACATGGTGGGGAGCACGTGGTGGCCCATGAGCAGCGGCCAGGATGGTCACCGGCCATCGGTGGCCTTGGGTCAGAGGCACGTGCGGCAGAGATGCAGGGATGGGAACCACGTGTTTGGGGGGCAAACCTGAAGAGAGGCAGGGGGCAGGTAGGGGTCCTTGTGCAGTGAGGCCCTCGGGAGCGGGGGCGCTGGGTGCGGGGCGGGGCGGAGGTCAGCGAGGCCGCTGCAGGCTGGGCTCTGGACTCTGGTTTGTTTGCAGGGTGGGGAAGTCTCTGGAAGGTTTGCTCAGGACGGGGTCGTGATGCAGCTGACACCCCACAGGGGTCCCAGTGGCACTTCGTGGGGAATAGGCGCAGGGCAGCAGTCGGGGGGCAGGGGAGCAGAGCTTGCTCGGGGAAGGAGTCCGGGGCAGGAGCTGGAAGGACAGTGCACAGGCTTTGGGACTGGCTGTGGGGCCCCAGAGGAAGGCACAGGCAGGAGAGCCCGGGGTGTGGCCGAGCACTGACTGGTCATTGGCACCAGTGAGGCGCCGGCCTGGGGCCCCCCAGTGCCCACGAGTCCAGCTTTTCCTGGCTTTTCTTCTGTTCCAGGGACTTGCTGTCACGTGGACATCAGGCCTGGCCTCAGAGGCCCCGGGGGGCTTTCTCAGGGCAGATCCAGCCTTGGGGCCTTGGGGGTGAGGCCAGGACCCCACCGGCAGCTATTCTGACCTGGGTGACCCTGAGGCCTGTGGGTCAGGAGCAGAGCTGTCCCGGGGCCCCCGCTCCTACGGCACCAACTTCTCCCAGGAGCTCTAGCCCGTGAGACCCACCGGACCAGACACTCGAGGGGGCCCCAGGGCTGAGGGCTGTCCAGGGGCGGCACCTGCTTAGTAGCGGTGCACACGCAGGGCGGGGGCCGCCCAGGCAGTGACTGCTTCCCGGGAAGGAAGTGGCCCGGCGCACACATGCTGTCGAGGTCCTGCTGCCAGGGCCTCAGACTGGCGGGTGTGTCTCTGTTCCCGAGGACGCCTGCCAGGACGGGGCAGGGCCAGGGGAGAAGGCCAGGAGCCTGGGGCTCCCGTGCACCAGTCCTGCTGAGGGCAGGGTGGATGTGGGGGGCCCCGGGGTGTGGCCGCAGCCGGAGTGTCCATCGGCGGGTGGACGGTGAAGACGCAGAGACGCACGGGTGTGTGAGCTGTGGAGAGCGTGGTGGGCACGGCTTCCCCGCAGGCTCCCTGGGCAAGCCGGTGTCTCCCGCCCCACTCCGTGCTGCTTTGTCTGTTTCGGACTGTGCCGGTCTTGGCTATATATCATGTTTCAGCTGCGTTGTGCCCGGTTACCCAGAAATCAAACTCAGTTCCTTCAGCATGTCTTCTTTTAGTAATGGGGTCTGCCCAGAAATCAGCGTGTAGAAATAATCGGCGCCTAGAATAGGCTTTTACTGACTATCTGTCACGCCTCGTTTTTGAGGGTTCGTGCAAGGACGGCACCACTGCGTGTGCATTACGAGTGTGCGTTGGGAAGGCACTTTTTGTCTCTGTGTTACAAATGGGGAAACAGAGGCACAGGGAGGTGAGTAAGTTGCCCGAGGTCACGCACCCTTGTAAGCAGAGCTGGTAGCCGAATATATTCATGTAACTGTATCTAAAGGCACGTACGCTGGGGTGTGAGCTTTCTTCTATCTTTGTTTTAGGAATACGTCTATGTGTCTGTATGGCTGTTTTTATTTGACAAGTGTCTTGGTTCCCTGGGGCTGTCCTCCCAATGCGCCCACAGAGTGGGGGGCTGGAAATGCCTGAGCCACTGCCCCACGGTCTGGAGCTGGAGGTCCGAGGTTGGTCCTGGGGCCGCGAGGCAGAAAATGTCCCTTCCCCCACTCCTGGAGGTTTCTGGCGCTCCTTGGCTGGTAGACGTGTCCCCTGTCTTCACACGCGGCGTCTCCCTGGGTGTCCATGCCCAAGAGTCTCCCTTCCGTAAGGACCAGGCAGATCGTCTTCAGGGCCGCGGTAATGACCCCACATAAACTCGGTCGAATCTGTAAAGACCGTGTCTCCAAATCACATCCTGAGGCACTGGGGTTTGGACTTGACATGTGAATTTGGGGGGACGCCATGCAGCCTGAAACAAGTGTCATAAGCTTTTGATTTTACAGTTGATCACTCACATCACGTGCTTGCCCCGCAGCGTGACCTTCTCCTTTTCTTTTAAGAAGGGGGCTGTCTCTAGAGCCCGGTGTCAGCAGCCACTTTTCCGGCATGACGTCCTCCCTGCCCAGACCACGCCATCCGCTGCAGGCGCGTGAGGACCCCGCGCCCAGATACACGTGTGCCCACGGCCCTTCTGTTCTCTTGCAGGCGTCCTTCCCAGCAAACCTCCAGCTCGTCCTGGTTCTGCGCCCAACAGGGTTTTTCCAAAGGACTCTCTCCGACCTCGCGTTCAAGTTCAATAGAGATGACTTCAAGATGAAGGTGCCGGTAAGTACGTCCTGGTCATTCTGCAGGCTGGACTGAGTGGGTGTCACTGCGCTCTGGGCCCACGCTTGACGGGCGCACCCCCCAGCAGGCGGGCGCACAGACCGCGCGGACCTGTTGGGAACTGCTGGTTCTCTCACACGGCCTTTACCCCCTTTCTGCTCCCGGGAAGCGCGCATCCATACTGTGCCTCGGGCGGGCCACTGTGGAGGTGCAGCTGTGTGAGAGCCACGAATCTAGAACATTCTCACGAGCGAGGGTCAGGCCGAAGAACAAGAGACCCCCACAAGCTGAGAGCCATCGTCAGCCTCCTAGTGAGGAACACCCAGGCTCTGCCGGTGCTGGGGACAAGCCAGGGCCCAGGGGAATGGGGCCAGTGTCCCCAGGCCTGCGGAGGGAGCGTCCAGTGGGTGGGTGGCCCTGCCTCATCTCCTGCTCAGTGGCCCCAGCAGCCCCGAGAGGGCACTCCCTGCCACCAGCCCCCATCCTTGAGAACATGAGGCCACGTAGGGTCCCTTACACGGGTGCCGCCAGGAAGCCTGTTTCCCGTGAAGCCTGCTCGAGTCTCACCAGCTCCTCTGGGAGCAGCATGGGGCAGGGGGCCGCCAGGCAGCACCCCCCCGCCCCGGGTGTATTTGTTCTCTGGGATATCACTTGTTTTCTGTTGCAAAGAGGACGAGAACGTACAGGGCCAGTCCCAGGAGCCTCGTAAGCTCCCGACAGTATCTACCAGATCGCTTTTGCCAACCTGAGAGTCCGTGGTGGTGGTTGTCCGTGAGGTCTGTTCCTGTTCCTCCGTGTACAGGATGCTCGGTGCTCTGCGCAGTCAGGGGCCGTGAGTGAGGCGTCCCCGGCTCGAGAGCAAGTTGTACTCGGCAGCCCCAAACCGTGGGCTTCGGGGTCTTGGGGACACCAGTGTGCTCACTGTTTGCAGGCCTGGATGCCTTTATTTCTGATGGCCCGTTTCCTGGGGACGGGCAAGGACAAAACCACCAAGACACCGCTTACGGTGGTGTCCCAGCATGAAAGCCACCAGTGCCCAGCCTCCTTCAGCCTCGTGACACCTGGGCATACAGCCTTGCCCTACAAGGGGCAAGTGAACCTCGTTAGCAACAGGTCTCGACACAGACGTGTCCGAGGAAACCAGACGGGGCCTGTGCTAAGGGCGGTGGTCTCCCCTGCAAATGGCACTATTGGGCCAAATCAGTGAGTTCTCAAAATCATCGCCGGCTCTTCAGTTTGCTGATCCATTTTATTTTATTTTTTTTTTAAAGATTTTACTTATTTATTTGACAGAGAGAGAGAGCGAGAGAGGGAACACAAGCAGGGGGAGTGGGAGAGGGAGAGGCCGGCTTCCTGCGGAGCAGGGAGCCCGACGCGGGGCTGGATCCCAGGACCCTGGGGTCATGACCTGAGCCGAAGGCAGATGCTTAACGACGGAGCCACCCAGGCGCCCCTGCTGATCCATTTTAGATAACCTTTTAAAAGTGTAGAAAACATCCTCTCAAGAATGCCGTTGTTAAAATGTGTTCATTTTATCAACATGTCCGGTGTCAGTGCTGTGTGCTGACCTCGTGCTGGACAGAGAATGTTAAGAGAAACAGTCCCTACACCTTCTCTGTCATGATTAGACGTACTCGGAGTGTGTGCAGGGTTTAGGTGAGACGCAGAAGTCATGAGGAAGGTGGCCAGGCTTTGGCCATGCAGGCCATGAGAT
Organism: Callorhinus ursinus; assembly: GCF_003265705.2. Lineage (NCBI taxonomy): Eukaryota > Metazoa > Chordata > Mammalia > Carnivora > Otariidae > Callorhinus > Callorhinus ursinus. Next base: position 3,939,647 of record NW_027397141.1, read on the forward strand.
GGGGCCTTCTGCTGGAGGGGCAGAGAGTCCTCTCTGCTGAGCTCACTGCCCACCTCTGGGACGTTTCAGCCTCTTCTGCTTGAAGGCCATGGCTCACGGGATCTCAGCGGCCTGTGGACAGTCCGGGCTGCGTTATCCTCTGTGGCGGGGCTGTGTCTTGCAGGGGAGGGATTCAGCAGCACTCCCACATCGTGACGATCAGAAGCATTTCCAGATGGTGTCAGGCGTCCCCTGGGGACAGAACCACCTGGGCGACTAAACCAATACGGCGTTCAATAACACACAAGATGGTGTCCGATACCGTTTGGTCTAAACCTCTCTAACCCTCTCAAGACCTGTTTTGTGGTGTCTGTCCGATGGCTTGCCAAGCAAAGGCTGTGTCTTTACCCAGAACTCATGGACAGAGTGACCCGGAAAGGGCAAGAGAGATAGACAAGCCTGTGTGAAGCGCTTCCTGGGTCCCACGGAAGGGCACCTGTAATAAGCCCACTGAGTTTCCGTGGGCATAGGGGACAAAACGATGTCCTTTCGAGTCAGAGTGCTGCTCGGTTACCGCCAGGCGCTCCCCCGCCTGGGAGCCAAGAGCACCTGTGGGACGTCCGGTGTTGAGTGTGTGCCCAGCTCTTGTCGGGGCTCAAATGCCTGCCTTCGATGCCGAGATCAGTCATCACAGGCCCATTTCACGCTGAGGCACAGAGAGGAGGTCGACCAGCCCAGAAGTGGCAGAGCCAGGAGTTAAGCCAGGGTCCAAAGCCAGACACCTCCTGCCCCCGCGGCCGCTGTTAGGGACCGTCGGGAGAGCGTCGCTCCTGGTCCGCCGGGCGGTCTCTTTATGGGGGCGGCTTCTTTCCTCCTCCAGGTCATAATGCTGAGCTCAGTACCAGAATTACACGGTTACATCGACAAGTCCCAGCTGACCGAGGACCTGGGCGGGACCCTGGATTACTGCCACAGCAGGTGGCTGTATCACCGCACAGTGAGTCCTCTGGGCTGCCCGCACCCGGGGTGCGCTGTGGGTCCCCCTAATCCCGACCTGATTGGCTGAATAGCTTTTGCATGACGATGCTGCCTTTTCCAAAGACATGTTCCCAATAACCTCAGTTCTGTTCCCCAAGAATGAGGAGATGGTCTCAGTGGACCTCAGTCATCTAAAGAAACAACATGAGTAATAAGTTCGGGAGTGGTCTTCTCTGGGCTCAGAGACAGAACAGAAAGGAAAGCCCCTGGGTGGGGGAGAGACGGAGCACAGAACGACTCTAGCCGATGAGATCCCGCGTAGACAGTGCCTGGTACGCTTCTGGAGGAGTCGTGGGGCTCAGGAGCCACACTGCTGACGCGGGTTAGGCTGGCTGGGCCCTGCCCTGCCCCCGCCCCGAGCGTGGCTGTGCGCTCCGCACCGGACGCCTGCTTTCCAGGCGGCAGGAGGACGCACGCGCGCACAGCTCGGCGAGGGTGTTTTCCTTCTTCCCGAGGCGATCGAAAGTTTCGCCCTCATGGTTAAGCAGACAGCTCAGATGCTGCAGTCCTTCGGGACCGAGCTGGCTGAAACGGAGCTGCCCAACGACGTGCAGTCGACGAGCTCGGTGCTCTGTGAGCATACAGAGAAGAAGGACAGAGCAAAGGTGTGCGTGGCTTCTGTGTGGGATGGGGACGGGGAAGGGCATCGGGCAAAACTGAGCTGAGGCCACTTCAGAGGTGCGTTTTGGTGCCAGTGAGCTGGTAAGCTCTCCGAGGATGGAAACGTGCTCCTTCTTGAAAGCGGCCTGAGTGCCACGGGGTCTGAGAGCAGCCTCCCTCTGAGTGGCTCCTGGGCGTCCAGACGGCCGGGCTACTGGCCCTGAGCTTCTGCTGCTTGTTAGCACAAGCAGGGCGGGATGTCTGCCCACAGTTCCCAGACAGCGGGTGGGGGACGGAGGCTGACCCAGGGGACTGCATCGGTCCGTAAGTCAGCCGGCCACACTCCGGGGAGCCTGAGCTGGGCGGGGTGTGGCTTGGAGTCAGGGCTGGCCCCACCCCCAGAAGCCCACACTCCCTTCGGTCCTGGCAGCGAGGACACCGCGGAAGCAGGCACCTAGAGGTCTGGTTTCCTGTTGGTGTCTTCCCTGCTCCCACTGCCCCAAGTGACCGTAGCCCTAGCCATGCCCTGGCCATAGCGGAGGAGTCTCCGGACACCTGCCGTCCTTTGGCAGCTCTAAGGGAGAGGCGGGAGTGAGCCCGGGGTGCCAGGCACGCACTGTCCCCACAGGAGGACATGAGGTTGGCACTGGACGAGGGGCAGAGCATCCTGGAGAACATCAGGGAGCCACTGGCCAAGAGCGGGGAGCAGAGCCTGAACCAGGACCAGCTGGATAACCAGACCACTGTGCAAAGGTGAGGGCCCGGGCTGAGGCCAGAGCAACAGAGCACACAGGGGCCCCCATGTCCTCATCCTAACGGGAAGCAAGGGGACCGCAAGTCCTTACCACTGACAAGCTTGTCTTCTGTACCCCAAAGAAAGCAGCTGTTCCGGGGAGGAAGCTGTCTTAGAGTGAAGGTTCTTTTCTGCTAGCACGGGGGACGCTTAAGGGAGCTGGTGCTGACCGGGTCCTGCAGGCCTTTGGGGCCTTAACCCTTCTGCACCCACCGGTCCCCGCCCACCGGGCTGGCTTGTGCCTTTGAGACCCAGGGATGCTGTCCTTCCTGGAAAGAGGACAACGTGCACATCCTCCTTGAGCTACAGCCGCCTGGCAGCGCCGTGCGGACTGACCCCAGCACCCTGGAACGCCCACAGCCCCACGCTGGGCCCGGTCCTTGTCCGGGGACGAGGCGTGCACGGGAACCCAGCAGCCGGATGGCCCGCGGGTGACACCCAGCCCACCACGGGCTGACCCAGGCCCAGACCCAGGCGGACTCTTACATGCAGTTTACACAGCGGGCAGGCGTGCTGTGCCAGGGATGGGGGGGGCAGCCTCAGGGGGCCCCATGCAGGTGTGGAGTCATGAACAGAGGGGGCTGGAGCTGACCCCAGCGCTGACGGGCTAACACCCATGGGCGTCTGGCAGGCGTTCTGGCCTGGGAGCGGGGTCAGTGAATGGTGGCGGGTCACTGCACCCTTCATGCCCGAACTTAGAAGTGAGAAGCCCAGACCACTGCCCTCTCAGCTGCTAACACGTTCAGCCCAGCCCTTTGCCACGGGCTCCCAGTGGGCATTGGCGTGGCCCAGTGCAATGAGGTGTGTGGGCAGTGGCCCGGCGGGGTCACCCCTGCTGTGCCTCTCCGGCGGGCACAGTTGGCCCTGCGAATCCCACGTCCAGTCCCGGAGAGAGGTGGCGATGGTGTGGGCAGGCCGTGGAGCCGGAGCCCAGAGCCCGCACCCCACACCGCACACCCGCACAGACAGAGCCTCTCCTCTCCCCAGGCTCCTGGCGCAGCTGAGCGAGACTGAGGCTGCCTTCGATGAGTTCTGGGCAAAGCATCAGCAGAAGCTCCAACAGTGTCTGCAGCTCCGGCATTTTGAACAGGACTTTCGAGAGGTGAGCGGCCGGAGTGGGCAGCTGGCTGTGGGCGCAGGAAGCCGGTAAGGTGGCCCAGATCCACCCGCTGCTTTGGGCCGAGCTGCCCAGGTCTCTGTCTGCCCCGCGGAGCCACAAGACCCAGTGGGACCAGACCTTGAGGCATGTGGCCGGTGAGTTGTTGCCCACGGCAGGTTCCACTCTCTGCCGTGGGCGTGCGCTTCCCCGTGTTCCTTATAGCCGAGTCCAGGAGCCATCTGGACGCTCCCTCGCCCAGCACGCATCTGTCCTGTGCCTGCTCGCGCGACCCAGGCGCACAAAACTGAGAGCAGCAGTCATGCTGGGCTCTGGAGCACAGGGGTTGCGGGGGTGACGCGCCGGGGTGACACGTGGCAGTGACACGGGGTGACACGCAGCCGTGGTGTCAGTGGTCTCGGCAGGACTCAACAGAAGCCGTTGATCACTTATTTATGCTCATGAGCGCGCTGAGCCGTCCATGTGCCCTCGCCCTGCCCCATGATGTTTCTCCTGGTCCTTCTGGTCAGGCTGGGGTGGGGGGGTCCCAAATGCGCGAGAAGTAAGTAACAACCCTGAGTCCAGTGCAAACGCTGTCGCAAGGCCGTGGGTAAGGGCCAGGGGAGCAGAAGCAAGCGTTCCGGTCCCCCCAGAGTCCCGAAATGTCACCGTTGCGGGAACACGGGTTTGGTTCAGTAGCACTGAGCACGTGCGGGAGCTCGGTGCGCAGGGGACCAGCCTCCCTGGTTGGGACCAGAGAGGTAACCCCCCTGTGCGAACGGCACACTGTGGGAGCAGGGAAGGTGGTCCTGCCTAATCTGCGCTGGGGGCGCTGAGGAGGGCTCACCAGACACGACAAACGACACCTTACGGATGGTTGTAGATTTGCGTGCAGTTGTGAAAGAATCCAGCCAGACCTCTCACCTAGTCTCCAGCCAACTGCCCCCAGAGCCACGTCTCCCAAACCGCGCTCAGGATCTCAGCGCAGACGCTGACGCGGTCGGCACACGGAACATCCCGCGCCAACGCAGACGCGGGTTTCCCTCTTGTAGACATGATTGCCTCCCACCCCACCCACCCCTGCCCTCCTAAACCCACGTCCCCTCCTACCCCTCCCTTTGCCCTGCTGAGCCTCGACCCCTCCCTCTGCTGAACGCCCGTCCCCAGCCACCCTTCGCCTCCTGACCCCCTGGCAACCACTGATCTGCTCTGTTTCCATATGCTGTCATTTCAAGAATGTTCTAGAACGGGGTCATACATATGTAGCCTTCTGGGTCTGGCTCTCTTCATGCCGCAGAATCGATGCAGGTGTTGCAAGTTCACTCTTGTTACTGCTGAATAATTAGGGTTCTGGGGGTGCGGGGAAGCCACGATTTAACCCTTCACATGTTCTCGTTTTGAGAAAGTCCAGTTTTTTTCTTTTAAGGATCATACTTTTGGCATCCATCCTAAATCCTGGGTCCCAAGTACGTTCTCCTGGGCTTTTCTTGCTAAAAGTCTTACAGTTTTAGGTTTAAGCCCTGATCCATTTTGAGTTAGCTCTTGCGTGGGGTGAGAATCAGGTCACGGTTCAGTTTTTAGTCTCTGGGTGTCCAGGGGCTCTGGCAGCATTTGTCAAAAAGGCTTTCTGTTCTCCGTTGGACTGTTTTCCGCCTTTTGTCAGAAGTCAGTGAGCCATATCCATTTGGGTCTGCTTCCAGGTGTGCGTCCCATCTGTCCGTCAACCCCACACACAGTCTTGCTGGTTCGGGCCATGCACTAAGTCTTGAAATCAGGTGGACCGTTCCTCCCACCGCCTCTTTGTCCCCAAATGGTTTTAGGTTCTCCAGTTCCTTTGCCTTTCCGCAAAAAATAATCTTTCTAGATCTATAAAGTTTTGCTGCCGTTTTGATAGGAACTGTACTAAATCTATATTTGGAGGAGAGTCAACATTTTTCCTACGTTGAGTCTTGCAATCAATGAACACAACATGTCTGTCACACCTTTTACTTAGATTTTTCTCATCAATGTTCTGCAGTTTTCGGCAAACCAGTTTAGTATGTGATCTATTTGATTTACACTCGAGTATTTCATTTTTAAGCAACTGTAGATGGTGTTTTTAGTTTTGGTGTCCATGTATTCATTGCTATACCTAGAAATACAACTGATTTTTGTGTGTTTACCTTGCTTCTTGAAACCTTGCTGAACTCACTTACTCTGTTAATTGTTTTGTAGAGTTTGGGGGATTTTCTACATAGATGATTAGGTCTTGTGCAAACAGGGACAGCTTGATTCTTTCCTTTTCCATCTGTAAGTCTCTGGGTTGTTTGTGTTTTTATGCATGCGTGCATGCATGTATTTCGCCGTCTTGCACTGGCTACATAGTGAGAGTGGACTTCCTTGCCTTGTTCCCGGTCTTAGAAGGAAGGCGTTGTTCTCACCACCATGACAGCCGTCTGGTAGGCTGTAAGACTTCTGAGGATGTGTCCCTCTGCCCTGTTCCCTGAGAAGGACCTGGCTCCTCTCTCCCCCCTCCCTTCCAACTTTGGGCCATGCCTCCATACCTGACGTGGGCCTGGGCCTTCCTGCCCCTCCTGTGTTTCAGGACAAAGCCTCTTTAGACACACTGGCCCAGAAGATAGCAACCTTCACCGATGTGGGTAACAGCCTGGCGCACGCAGAGCACCTCCTGAAGGACCTTGCCAGCTTTGAGGAGAAGTCGAGTGTAAGGCCTGGGACGTGGGCTGGTGTGGGCAGGGCACAGCCTGCAGGCGGTGCTCATGACACCACGGCATCACTTAGGAAGACACGGGAAGGGGGCTCCTCGCCATCAGGTGGGGGACGTCACGAGTGGAGGGGTGGCAGCACAGCCCCGCCCACGACCCCTCCCACTCTCACCCCACCCCCACGGATCCCTCCCAGAAATCGCACGCTGCTTGCTTTCACAGCCTGAGCTGAGCCATGTGTCTGGGCGGCTGTCTCCATAGGCCTCTGTAGAGCGGGCCCGCGCCCTCTCCCTGGAGGGTGAGAAGCTCATTGACAGCAAGCACTACGCCGTGGACTCCATCCGCCCCAAGTGCCACGAGCTCCAGCACCTCTGTGACCAGTTCGCGGCCGAGGTGGAGAGGCGGAGGGGGCTGCTCAGCAAGTCCCTGGAGCTGCACGGCCTCCTGGAAGCAGTAAGACCCCCGTCCCTGCCCTCCTGCTCCCGCGTGGCCCGCTCCTTCGCCGTGGACACAGGCACGGGCTGGGAGCTGGCCCCCGCCCTGCGGTCTGTGGGCCTTTCTTGAGCCCAGCCAGTCACGGCTGCCGTTTTCTAGAATTCCCTCGCCACAAGGACCAAAGCCGGCATGCAGCTAATTCCCTGCACTTTCTCTGCGTGAACGAGTCCGTCCAGGCGGTGTGCGTGGCTTTGGGGCGCCGCGCATCCGTGCCCAGAGATTCCCAGAGCATGGTGGCGGCCGGCGGCGGGTGGGGCAGCCGGCAGGGCCCGGGCAGAGCATGCCTACCAGACACGCCAAGACACGGCCTCTGACAGCGCCCCTCTCTCCCCCTGCCCCAGTCCATGAGGTGGTGTGATGAGGGGATCTACCTGCTAGCCTCACAGCCTGTGGACAAGTGCCAGTCCCAGGACGGCGCGGAGGCGGCCCTGCAGGAAATTGAGAAATTCCTGGAGACCGGTGCAGAGAATAAGATCCAAGAGCTCAATAAAATTTACCAGGACTACGAGTCCATCCTCACCAAAGACCTGATGGTAAGCGGAGCCGGGCCCTGTGCTGACGGCAGGAAGTCGCTCCGGGGTGTGCGGAAGAATCCCGGCTTGACCTCTTAGAGCATCCTGGGCGGTCGTGGGGCTCAGCATCCCTTCCAGCAGCGTCTCCCTCCCAGGGCAGTCTCCCTGCCCCCAGGGTCCTGCTGGGGGCCCCCTCCTGCGAGTCCTGCTGCGTACGGCCCTGGCCCAGCGCCCCTCCCCCGCCCAGCCGGCTGTCCGCACCCTTCCTCCAGGGGCCCACAGACCCGTGGCGGCCTCTCAGCCTCCAGTCCCACGGGGGCCCCACCTCTTCCGTCCGCAGCAAGGGCAGGAGTGCGGGATTGCTGTGTGGCCCCGTGGGGCTGTGTCCCAAGCTCAGCGGAGGGTGTGCTTCTGAAATTGGTGGTGTCTCTTGCTCACGAGTCCATATACCCTGTCCCTTCAGGAGCACGTGCAGAAGGTCTTCCAGAAGCAAGAGGGCATGGAGGAGATGTTCCACCGGAGACAGGCAAGCCTGAAGAAGCTGGCAGCCAAGCAGACGCGGCCCGTGCAGCCCGTGGCCCCCCGGCCAGAGGCGCTCACAAAATCGCCCTGCCCCTCCCCAGGTGTGTGCCGTCGCCGTCCTTCTAGGCCACGGTGGGCCCTTGTAAATAAAGTTTTATCGGCACGCAGCCGGTGTGTGCCGTCCACTAGCCATCAAGGGGCTCTTCCCTGACTCCAGTCTGCCCCAGCCTATCTTCCTCAGTGCTGTTGCCAAAACAGTTCTCCGACTGCAGCCCAAAGCCCCCAGCGGCCCCGGTTTCTCGTGGTCTCCTCCTCGGAGGCTGAGCAGGTGGCCACACCATTTCCCAGAGCCCCTTCTGCGGCGGCGTCTGCCTGCCATCCACATCAGGGCTTTGGCGCGTGTGCCGTAAGCCGGTGAGACCCTGGAGAGCCGGCTCCCTCCTCCACAGCATGTGGCATCCGTCAGAGGAGACCTTACCCCTGGCCCCGTGTTGTCCGGGTCCCACGTGTGTGTGCTTGGGTTCCCCGTTCCCTCCTGGGCTCCCACCCGCCCTCCTCTGCTTTCCTCCCCGTCCTGGGCGGGCAGGGGGCTTGCTCCTCTCCCTACAACCATCCCGCGCTCCCAGGTGCTGTCGTTCCCCTCCAGGCAGTGAGATACGAAGCCACACCTCCCTTCTTCATTTCTTTCCAAACCAGGCAGCCGGAGAGGCTCTGAGAACAGTTCTGAGGGCAGCGCGCTCCGGAGAGGGCCCTACAGGAGGGCCAAGGTGAGGCCGCTGTCCAGGCCGCCCCCCAACGGCGGCTCCCCTTGCAGTGCCGCCCCGCCTGTGCCGTGGGACCTCCGACCCCTCCCCAGCGGGGAGTGAGGTTGGGCTCCTCAGAGTCAGGACGTAGGGCTGTACCGTCTCCTGTCTGAATATGCTCGATGCACCGCGTGCTCTTCTCTCCCCAGAGCGAGATGAGTGAGAGCCGGCAGGGCCGGAGCAGCTCCACGGGGGATGAGGAGGGAAGCCTGGCCGTCTTGCGGAGGTGAGTGGCTCTGGTCCAGAGACGGCAAGTGCGACCATCCCAGATCTCAGCCCTTGGCCACGGGGAGTCTGAACATCAGCAGGCCCGAGTTGGTGGGCTCTGTCAGCGTCCACCGCAAAGCGGGCATCAGGGAGCACACACACGGGCATGCGCCATGCTACGTGCAGGCGTGCAGGCGTCTGTCCATTTGGCGAGTCCACGTCCAGAGACAAGACAAAGCTGGTTTTTCCTAGAAAAGCCTTTTGTCCCTGGATCTGCAGGCAGGATTTTGATGATTTAAATGGCATGTGTCCCCCCTTCCTTAAGCCCCAGGTGATGAGCCTGTGTGATTCCCCAGAGATGGATGTGTAGCAGTGCTCACCACCCCTGACGGCCCCCTGGCTCCTCCTTGCACCGCGCCCGCGGGCTGGTGCCACTTCTCTTTCTGGACCCCCTCCTCTTCCCACACCCACCCCCGCTCTGGGGGGTCTTCTGTCTGCACCCCTTCCTGCCCTAACCCCTCTCTGCTCACAGGCATGTGATGAACGAGCTCTTGGACACGGAACGGGTCTACGTGGAGGAGCTGCTCTGTGTCCTGGAGGTGAGCCTGTGCCAGGGGTGGCGGGGGCACCCGGGGAGCCTGCTAGCCGGCTCACCCCACACATAGAGCATGAGAGGAGGGTGGCAGCTTTACTCAGATGGCCCCAAGCTGGAAACAACTCACGTGTCCATCAGTGGGACCAGGGACAAGGAGACATAGGTGCATCTGCACAGGGACCTATACCAGCAGCGAGCAAGAGAGCGTGGCTGACCCGGGAGCGTGGCTGACCCGGAGCGTGGCTGACCCCGGAGCGTGGCAGGAGCAAGAGGAGGACTGTGTGCAAGTTCCTTGCGGGAACAGCTGAGCCACCCGGTCTGGGTGGAGGAGCAGAGTGGAAGCCTCGGGGGCTGTTGCCAGGAAGGCAGGGGCTTGTGGGCACTGGAATGTTCTGGATCTTGGTCTGGGTGGTGGTTACAGGGGTGTAGACATTTGAATGGTTCATCAAGGGGTATACATAACATTTTTCTCCTTCATACCAGTTAAATGAGTTTTAAGAGGTTGAGAGGCAGGGGATGGAACTCCCCCCACCCCACAGCACAACCCCTAAAAATGGTGCCATCTGTAGTTCACTCACATTTTTTGGTGCTTGTTGTCTGGGTGGTCATCTCAGAAACGGTCAGTGAATAAGTAAGGGTGGATTCACTTTCTAAACCCTGAGAGGCGTCCCCTACCTGCTGGCAGCCCACAGAGCCTGTTCCAGAACCCGGCGTGCCTCCTGACCTCTCCCCTCCTCCGCAGGGCTATGCCGCTGAGCTGGATAACCCGCTCATGGCGCACCTCGTGTCACCGGGCCTCCAGAACAAGAAGGACGTTCTCTTTGGAAACATGGAAGAGATTTACCACTTTCATAACAGGTCAGGCCCTCCTCTGACCACACCTGTCCGGTGGGGTCTGCCTCTGAGACAGCGGCCTGCAGGGAGCCGGACCACACGCGGGCCCTGGGCTGTGGCCTGTGGGCAGAGAGCATCCTTCCCCCTCCCAGGGACAGGCTCTCAGGGGCTGCTGTGGGGCAGTGGGCTCAGTGGGGAGGCGCTGGCCAGGCCGTTACGGGTGTGCTGGGAAGCACCTGGGGCTTTGAGGACGTAGGAGCGCCCCCCACGCCTGCCGGGCCAGCAGTGACCAGTCCCGCTCCGTGTGTACGTCTGGCCCTTTGGGGCGGCACCGAAGCCGCACCACTCAGCAAGGCCCGTCTTGTCCCCAAGCTCGTCCTTGCAAAGGAGGCAGCAGCAGACACCCCTGTGTGCTGCCTCTTCTCCCCCCGCGAGTGCCGTCTGCGGCCGCCATGGCTTTGGGGGAAGCGCGAACAGTGTCCCTGCGGCCGTCCACCCACCCTTGGCTCCTCGCTGCAGTTTGCGGGAGCTCGTGGGCAAGGACGTGAGGGGTGGATGCAGGCTGCACGGTGGCAGTCGGACAGACAGCACAGGCCTCTGCGTCCTGAGAAAGCCTCCTCTGGGCTTGTGGGGGCGCTTGGGACTCCTTTCAGCCTCGGTCACCCACTTGCCTCCAGAGGAGGCACCAGTCTGCCACCGGAGCCCCCGGACTGCTCCTTTTCGCCCCATGGAGGGGGCGCTGGTCAAGTGGCCTGGTCCCTCAGCATCCCGGGCTCGGGCCAGGCCTCAGTGCTTGTGAACTGACCCCAGGGAGCTCTCCCTCGAGGCAGGATTGACCCCTGAGGAGCTCAGTGGGTCTGGGTGGGCCTCTCACAGCTGCACTGGCTTCTGTCTGCCTCCTCGTCCCCGAGCCCGGCCTGCGCTGCGGGGTCCTGCTCACAGTCTCCTGACTGTCCAGAGCCAGAAATAAACGTGACCTGGGAAATGACATCCATTCATCTGTGACCACCGTCTCCTCCGGGTTGCTCTTCACATGACCTCTGGCGAACTTTCTCTGTCTAGAATATTCCTGAGGGAGCTGGAAGACTACGCAGGCTGCCCAGAGTTGGTCGGAAGGTGTTTCCTGGAACGGGTATGTGTTTTTTCAATGTGCGCCTTGCCATGCCTTCCTTGTTAAAATTACTGCATGAAACAATCATGACTTTAAACCCTATCACAGTCTCCTTCTAGCCCACTGAAATCACGAAGGGCAGATGTTCCCGGTCTCCCTGAGGTAGGGCTTTATCTAAAGCCCAGTAACTGGTTCAGGATGCTGCTTGCAGCATCAGCATCCTGGGATCTTACTGGAAATGCAGGTTCTCAGGTCCCACCCCACACCTGCCGACTCAGAACCTGCAGGGGGTTCTGTGTTAACAAGCCCCCCGGGCAGCTCCGTGCACACGCGCGTTTGAGCACCAAGCTCTGCGGGCTCTTTCGTTAGAAAGTTAGCCACTGTTTTTAGTCTGTTATTCTCACGGCAAAAAGCAAGCCGTGTGGTGCTAGTCTGTGTGCAGGAGGGACTAACGCAGCTCCGAAGCGAACCCTGGTGGGCTTGCGATGCGGCATGGGAGGTGGAGGAGGGGACGGGGTGCGCCCCGTGACGCGCTCTGTCCCCGGGTCAGATGGAAGAGTTCCAGATCTACGAGAAGTATTGTCAGAACAAGCCGCGCTCCGAGAGCCTGTGGAGACAGTGTTCCGACTGCCCGTTCTTTCAGGTGTGTCTGGGCGAGCCCCCTGTGAGCGCGCGGCCTCCCGCACCTCCGCACTCACACAGGGACTGAGACGGTCCCAACGGGCGGGTTCTGGGTTGCAGGAGTGTCAGAGGAAGCTGGACCACAAGCTGAGTCTGGACTCCTACCTGCTGAAGCCGGTGCAGAGAATCACCAAGTACCAACTGCTGCTCAAGGTGAGCTGCCTGTGTCCCCCGCCCCCCCACCGCTGCGCCCTCGCGGCCTCACAGCCCCCCACCTGCGGCCGCCCCGGCCACCCCCGAGCACCATGGTCCCGGCCCCTCTGCGAGGGCCCTAGCTCTTCACAGACCTTTGTGGAGTGCCTACTGTGTGCCGGCCGTTGTTAGGGGGCCACGGACAGAGGGGCGAACAGTCGGGCAGACCCTGCCCCGTGGAGCACGTGCTCCAGGCGTCTCCACGCACACACCCCAGGCTGTGCACCCACACGCGGTCCTCCCTGCAAGGCTGCCTGTGTCCAGCTTCCTTTTTGGGCCAGAGTGGGCGAGCCAGTGGACGCGCAGATGCCTTAAGCCATCACGGGTTTGGGGGTGTCAGGTCCGAAAGGAAAGAATAACAGGTCTAGGAGTGGGAAGACGTGAGCTGCAGGAGGGGCACCCACCCTGGAGAGGCCTGGCCGAGCGTCTGGCTCAGGGGGTGTCCCTGTCTGCAGCACCAGGCAGGACCGTTGGGACAGGCAGGCTGTGGGGGGGGGGGGGGCATCCTGGACCTCCCCGGCCATGCAGGGAGCCACGCTATGTGTCCTGAGGGTCCACGCAGGTGCCCAGGGCCAGAGCGGGGAGTCCCGTGTCCCGAGGTTGTGTGAACGCCTCCTCGTCTCCCAGGAGATGCTAAAATACAGCAAGAGCTGCGAGGGGGCCGAGGACCTGCAGGAGGCACTGAGCTCCATCCTGGGCATCCTCAAGGCTGTGAACGACTCCATGCACCTGATCGCCATCACCGGCTACGACGTAAGGGCCTCCCTGTCCCGCCGGCGAGCCTGGTGACGGTCCACCTGCCGTCCGTGCAGAGCTGTGCGGGGAGCACCCGTGTGCATGCATGTCCCTGCAATCTGGCGGGAACCCAGTTCCGACTGGCGTCTGGGGTGGGCCCGGGGTGAGCGGACCCCCAGCTTGGGGCATGACCCCGACTGCAGGGAGCCTCCACCCCTCCGAGCAGCCTGTCAGTGCAGGAGCCCTGAGGGCGGCGGTGCTCAGAGCCGATCTGTGTTGGCCGCCGCTTGTGGGCTGGGGACAGGGGAGAAGCGGCCGTGAAGGTCAGACTCTGCTTTTTCCTCATGTGCCCGAATTTAGGGCAGTTTTGTCACTTCTCTGTAAGTCAATTCACGCCCGCCCTGTTCTTCTGAATTTGACAGGCTTTATTTTTAGAGCAGTGTTAGGTCTGCTGCAGGATAAGGGAAGGCATGAGGACTTCCCCCATGCCCCTGTGCCCCCATGCACAGCACCCCCCGCTCCCCACACCCAACAGAAGAGACCTTTGTCACGGGGATGAGCCTCCACTGGTTCATCGTCTCCACCCAGAGTCCAGGATGTGCCTCCCATGGGTTTGGACAGACGTGGAACGCCCTGTGTCCACCAGGACGGTGTCAGACAGAGTTTCTCTGCTCGAAAGCCCCCGTGCTCCATCCATTCACCCTCCCCCAGCCCCTGGCCACCCCCGACCCCTCACCTGTCTCCACAGTTCTGCTTTTCCCAAGTGTTACGGAGCGGGGGTCCTACAGGACGCAGCCCTCCAAGGAGGGCTGCTTTTCCTCAACAATGTGCATATAAGGCCCCACGTTCATTCTGGGCTTAGGGGAACCTGAGTGACCTGGGGAAGCTGCTGATGCAGGGCTCGTTCAGTGTCTGGACGGACCACAAGAAGGGCCACACCAAGGTGAAGGACCTGGCCAGGTTCAAGCCCATGCAGCGGCACCTCTTCCTGCACGAGAAGGCTGTGCTCTTCTGCAAGAAGAGGGAGGAGAACGGGGAAGGGTACGAGAAAGCCCCTTCCTACAGCTACAAGCAGTCCCTGAACGTAAGTGAGGCTTCTTCCCTACAGCTGCTGACCCTACGGAGCGGAGAGGGCCACCGGTCAAGGTTCTAGCAGCCGCGGCCACACCGCCCGGCTCCTGGCGCATGCCACTCGTATCTTTGGGTGCGGGAGTCCAGGACCCCTGATGCCCTCAGCCCCCACCCCAAAACCACTTCCAGCATCTGGAGTATGCACCAACCCCTTTCAAAGACGGGAGGGTGGTGTGCTCTCATGTCACACATAACGAACATCTGTCTCCCTGCTTTGTGTGGCCAGATGGCGGCCGTCGGCATAACAGAGAACGTGAAGGGCGACGTGAGGAAGTTTGAGATCTGGTACAACGCCAGGGAGGAGGTGTACATTGTACAGGTAGGCCCCGCGTTCTCCAGGACCAGGCCTCGGGGACTTGTCGGGCCTCTCCGGCGAGGGCAGGCATCTGGAAGCTTCCTTGGAGCCTTATCTCCCAGAGGCCTTGTAGGGGGGCTGCCCTGAGCTGGGCCCAGGAGGAAGTATGGGGAACCGGCAGTTAGGGTGCACAAAGGGCGTGGCTGGGAACACGGGCTCGTGTGTTACACACGTGACCAGGTTGTCCTGGTCCCCTCACGGCCCCTGCCGCGCTGGGGAGGGCAGGAGGTGGCAGGACAGCGAGTGCGCCCTGAGCCCACGTGGCCCGCCCCTGGGGCCTGTGACGGGGTCGGCCAGCACTCAGGACAGGCCTCTTCGGGTTGCCCTCCACGCTCAGACACAGGGTGGCAGCCCCGTGGGATGCAGTGGCTGCGGCACACTGTCCCGGCACGCGCACCAGCACGGCAGGCCCGCGGCGATGGCGCCCGGCTCCAGCTCGGGCACCGGCCCCCAGGAGCCGCAGGGACGGCGGCCGGCACTCTGGCTTTCTGCCGGCCCCACCTCCAGGGCCCAGCTGTCACTGCCCTCTGGCCGCACGCGCGGTACCGAGGCAGGACGGTGGCTCGCGCCGCTCGTGCCCTGGGAGCTTCTCCCGTCTTCCTCGTCATAAAACGATGCCACAGGCCACTTCCCGGAGAAACGTGCTCCCAAAGGGCGGTTTGTGCCCCAGGTTTCCACTGAGTCCGACGCCAGCGAGGGTGTGGAGGGGGAGGCCGGGCGGTTGGCCCCCCGCCTCATGTGGCCCACAGGCCCTCCCGCCGTGTCGTGCCTGTGGCACAGTCCCAAGGCAAGGGGACCGTCCATCACCTCCGTTCTCCAGGGCCGTGCTCCCATGGTCCGTTCCCCAGGTGGTCCGCAGAAGCTTCAGGAGTAAAAGGAAAAGCAGTGTCTTTAGGGAACGTGCGTTCTCACCTCCTGGCATTCCTTTCCTGCCTCAGGCACCGAGCCCTGAAATCAAAGCTGCGTGGGTGAGTGAGATCCGCAAGGTGCTGACCAGCCAGCTGCAAGCCTGCAGAGGTAAGAGCCGCTGCGGCCGCGAGCTGCTCTTGGCTTTGGCTCCGGGCGCATTTTTGCGCATGTCCAGAGCGCCCCCCAAATTCTGAGCTCTCAGCGGTGCTGCAGCGTGAGGGGTAAAGTCGGTGAGCGGGGCTGTTCCCTCCCTGCAGAAGCCAGCCAGCACAGAGTGCTCGAGCAGTCCCAGAGCCTGCCTCTGCCCGCACCGCCCAGCACCAGGTGAGCGCCTCCAGCCGGGGAAAGTGCGGGGCTGCACGCGCCACCGCATCCACGCGGCCAGTGACCCGCTTCTCCTTACTGGGGTTTGGGTCACCCTGGGTGTGCCAGAAGGCCCCGGAGTGTCCCCTGGCATTGCGTGCTAGGGGTCTGTCCCTGCGGGCCAGCTTCGGGGACAGGGTCTCTGGCCCCACCCTGGGCAGAGGCCAGCTCCTAACCGTCTCTGATTTCCATCTGTGGGTCATTTCCTGTTAAGTCAGCACAGGACGTGCAGCTGGCGAGCGTGACAGCCGCCATGTTTCCACGACGGTGGCGCCTTCCTTGGACAGGGACAGGGGCTGTGGGGACCGAGGTGCAGAGCCACGCCCGACACACCGGCCTCACGCTGGCTTCATCATGCCTTGTCTGTCCTCAGCTTTCCTGCTATTGTATGCGTTCACGCGGCTTTGTGACTATTTCTCCTGTTTCTGCTGTGAGCCACCTCTGACGCTTGGTGGGACAGGCTGTGGTCCAGGGAAATAATCCACAGCACAACACTTTGAAAAGAGAAAGACTGCCCCCCGAACTCAGAGAAACCCCCCACCCCCTACCTGCACCCAGCATGTGGTGTTTGTTCTCGTGTGGTTCTACCCCCGGGAGCCCAGAAGGGCTTGAAGGACCCGGTGGGGCCCCAGGGACGGCGCAGCCTCGGATCCTCAGGGAGGACTTGAAACACTAACCTGCAACGTTCTACTTCTCCTTCTTTTTCCGGTGTGTGTGACGTCATTAGTCCCTCGAAAGGGAGCACGAGGAACATCAAGAAGTTGGAAGAAAGGAAAACTGACCCCCTCAGCCTGGAAGGATACGTGAGCTCCACGTCGTTGCCGAAGCCCCCCGAGAAGGGCAGAGGTGGGTGTCTGCGCCGGGAGCTGCGTCAAGCGTGTCTGTGAGCAGGCGTGTCTGGGACGCACGGACCACTGCCTGCACTGCGCGCCGGGACCTCCCAGGGAAGCGCCCTTCCTGGCGGCCGGGGTGCCCCAGAGGAGAGCCCGCGTGACCGGACGTGTGCCCCGAGCGCCCCCACACCATCCCTCTCTCTTCCTTTGTAGATGACACGGTCACTAGCTCTACCTCAGAAAGCTCCGCGCTTTCCAGAAAGCGCTTTACTCTGCAGGGCTTTGCTAACCTCAGAGCTCAGAAAGGTAAAAGGCACCCAGCTCAAATCCATGCCGTGGCTGTGCCCCTCACCGTGGTGGCCTGTCTGTCATCCATTCGTGCGGTGCTCATCTGTGTGGGCGGCCGCGGCATCACCACGCGCGGCCGCCCGGCTCTCCCCACCGAACCGCGTGTCCTGGTGCTGGCGTGTCTCTGGCGCACGCAGCCGAGTTCTCTCCGCGGGGCCTCGGGTTTGAAACGGTGGAAGCTGGCTTTTCCAGCGAAGGCTCGCTCAGAAACCGGAGTTGTCACTTGCTTTTCTTGGTTTTCATGGGGCAGCGCCCCCTGCGCCACCCGCCCCTTTCCTGCTCGGTCCCGTTCGGCCCCTGCGGGTGTCCTGCTTCCCCACGGCGTGCGCGAGCTGGTGTCGCCTGCCCCTGAGGGGTGGTCGCTAGGCACAGGGCGCCTAGAGGGTCCCTCGCACGGAAATCTCCAAGAGCTGGGCCGCCTTTCAGTGCTGCTTGGCGCTGAGCCGTGCGGAGGAACGCACACGGAGGTAGCTCAGGGAGCAAGCACTGGACTCCCTGGCTGAAACTAAAAGCCAGTTGTCACTGGTCCAGAAAACCGGAGGGTTTTGGTTTCAATTTTGTTTCAACTTGTAAAGTAGTGTTAAGTTGGCCTCAAACGTTCAAAAAAAAAAGGAAGGACACATTCTGGAGCTATATAGTTGGCTGATGAGCACGGCAAGTATGCATCCTGTGCGTACTTTTGTGCAGAGTTGATGCACCTACACGTGGCCCCTCGAACGCGGGTGCCGCCTCACCTCCTCCTGCTCTCCGGGGCCTCTCCTGTCCCCCGCGCGAGGGACCGTCCACTAGCTTCATTCTGTTCACAGGAAGCTACTCTGCACAGTGACAGTGAGCCCGCTGGGGGTCTGTGTCCCCTCCCAGCATGAACACTGCTCCTCTCGCCTCCCCCCCGCACCCTGCATGCAGGTCCTCACGTATTTTTGCCTCTTCCTCCTTCTGCAGCTTCTCCTACCAGCCCTGACAAAAAAGCTAAGCGACACGAAGTAAAGAGCGACCCAACGCCTTTTGGTTTACGAGGTAGAGTGGCTCCACCTTCTGAACGTAGCCGGACCTCCACTTACCCATCCGGTTAGGGACACTGTCTTGCCCTTGCTCACCACCAACAACACAAAACAAAATAGGTGTCTCCTAGCCAGGAGCAGATTCACTGTTTTCTCCAAAAGCACGATGCTCTGGCGACAGATACCGTGATATTGGACCCGTCTCAGCTGGACTCGCACCGGGTCTGCCCAGAACCTACAGAACCCCCAGGGGCCACCAGTTGGAGGCTGCTGAAGCCTGGCCAGCATGCAGGTTGGGTTGGGCCGTTACAGCGGCCATGCAGGCTGTGGGGCACCCCGCCCTCAGGCCCCTACAGCACCAGCCTCGCCCCGGCGGCACCTGTTGTCCCGAAGCTTCTTGTTGGAAGCACAGAAGGTAGCCACCAATGGCATCCTGCCGACGACCCATTTCATGGGAGGATGGCAGGCTGTACAGACAGGTGGGGCCAAGCTCCATACTGGACCTCAGGCTTTCTCCTTTCTGCCCCTCATATCATGAGGGTAAAGCATGTCCCCCCAAAAATCCAAAGACCCCCGCGGCCAAGGCTGAGGGTCAGAAGTTTGCAGGGAGGGATTCACTTTGAATCCTCTTGAATTTTCCAATAATTGTGAAGGCTCCCAAGGGGTGCAGTTGACCTCACACCCACCCCCAGGACCACCCAGAGGTCACCCAGCACACTCGGCCTTGAGCACAGGTCTGTGTGTCCAGAACCCAGACGGCAGCTCTAGGCCTGCCCCCACGTGACAGCTCGGAGGCCAGGGGCTTCCCACAGCCTTCATGTGGGTGGACAGCGCCCAGGGGCCGCCACTGAGGTCCCAGGGCCTAGGACAGGGGTCACTTCTCCATTGACAGCCTTGTTTTCTACTGAAGACCTGGAGACGTTTGAGCATTGCCCTGGCTGACTTCCCTTGTGCAGGAAGCTGGTGAAGGGGCTTGAGCCCTACCTGTGGCCACTTGCTCGCGGTTCCTACCGCCTTTCAGCCAAGTTGTGTGTCCTCGCCTGTGATGGGAAGATGCGGCGGCTTCGCAAGGTCACCGTAGACGGGACCTGAGCGTGGCACCTGGGGCCCCACCGCCAGTCCCCTTCCCTTCCGACTCCTCTGCTCCCCGTTGGCCGCTCCGCGGCGGACGACAGCGAGCCACCAGCCTCCTGGGCCCTCTCGCAAACGCTTACATGCTTGCCCCCGAGAAGCTTCATCTGCCTAAAATTTTACTCAGTGTCAGTATCAGGGACGATTTTGCAGAGTATAGAGGGGACCACGCTCATGGTCGTGTTGGCGTCGTGTCTTACAAACTCGCCAACATCTGCGTAGATCGAGGGGTGCCGTCCGGTTCCAAACACGTGTCCTCATGCCCCAGTTGGTGCCTCACGTGCGTCGGGCCTCGGTACCTTCCTAACGCCCTTGTTTGAACGTGGTTTTAACGCAGGCAGCTGCTTGAGCCTGTAAAGAGACTTCCCCCCGAGGCCCCGGGGCAGAGAGGGGAGCACTACAGGCCCACGTCTGCCTCTGTGTTGCCGGGAGCCCCATGTGTGGCGGTGGGCTGCAGCAGGAGACCCCCCAGCGAGGACGCCTGGCACTGGGGCCCCAAGGCCCCCCACCGCCTGTGCCCCATCTGCCCTTGGCATGCTGTGCACACCCCCAGACGAGCAAGGGTGCGCATGGCTGGGTGGTTTGCAGCAGGAAACCCAGTGCCCCATCCCTGCACAGACATCAGCCCCCCGCCACTCGCCCTGCGGCCCAGCCCTGAGAAGGCCAGGCTCAGGGGCTCTCCGACACTGGGCCTGCCTGTGTGGAGTGGGGTCCTGGGGCTCCAGGGGCCTCTGTGGCTCTCACACTCTTCCTTCCGGGCTCAGCACTGCTGGCTGATGGGCAGCTCTAGGCCCCAGCTCCCTTCCTATGAAGACGAGACTCCTTGTGTCCCTTTAGCACAAGCGTTTCATGGCCAACTTGAAACACCACAGGCCTTGGGGACAGGCCTGTCCAGCAGCTTACCTCACAGAGGGGAGCGAGCCCTACGTCCTTGGGGAAAGCACACTTGCCCCAGGCCACATGGTATCTGGAACTGGCGTGCCAAGCCCATAGCCGGCGCGCGGTCTTCCCACCGACCCCAGGCTGTACCCGTGGTCCTTGTGCCACAGGAGTGGGCTCCACCTCTCACGTTACTGTTGGCATTTATGGTGTTGGAATCGGGAATCCGTCACCCCCGGTCTCCCCCCGCTTGTGTTCTTCCCAAAATTTCCTGCAAATGGGAAATACAGGTGTTATTCTTTGGGGTTGCAGGGCAGGGGAAACACTGATGAGGGGACATGCGCACATTTCATAAAGTCCCCAGAAGTTCTCTCCCCACACGTGCTGGCCCAGCTGCACTCTGTGGCCCCAGAAGTGCAGAGGTGTGACTCGGGTCTGTGTGCGGCGTCTGCTGGCCTGTGCCGTGAGGTGCCCTGACCTCATGGGCCAGGATGGTGCCGGCACAGGACACACGCCGCACACCTCAGCTGCTGCTGTGAGGAGTGGTCCTCCAGGCGGTGTGATGGGTGTGCATGCTAGGCACTAATTGCAAACTCCTTCCTTCTGGCCGTGTTTGCTCCAACATGGATGGATGGTGGCATCTCCAACTGGTGATATTCAGGGCTCTGTGTTCCCCGCGTCACGGCAGGGGCATCACGGCAGAGCCTGTGGGATCACCTCCCTGAGGGGCTGGCTTCACTGCCTCCCCTGGGCTGGCCTGGCGATGCAAGCCGGTGCTCGGGGCCTCCCTGGATGGTGCACAGTGGGGGCACGCATATTAGCAGGCATTCTGGAAGTCCGCCATGTGTCCAGCTCCAGGGAGGGGGCAGGCCCCTCCGGGCGCATGTTGCAGGGTGGCGGGAATTGTGCAGACCACCTTCAGACAGGCTTGTGGTTGAGGGTGGTCCTCACTGGAGTCTGTTCTCTCTCAGGTTGGAGCAAAACGTCTCAGCCCTCGGAGGCCCCTGAGGACAATGACGGCTGGTCCAGTGCCGAGGAGCTGATTAATTCCTCAGACGCAGAGGAGGAAGGCAGAGTGGGCGCCAGGAAGCTGGTAACCTCGGGTCCCCCGGGGCGGTCAGCCTGGTACTGCTGGCCCCCGGGTGGGAGAGGGACTCTCAGGCACCAGGGCTCGCTGTGGCTCTGTGCCCACCCCCCTCCACTGTCAGACTCCCAGCAGACAGGCTCTCTCGCTCACACCTGATCTGCCCTCCAGACAAGGAGGATGCCCTTAGGACCATCCGCAAAGCTGTGCGTATGGCTCTCCCTCACTTTTTTGGAGAACTCAACTGTTCGAACGCAGATTTGGGTTCTAAACAGGCCCTTTCTTTAACACAAGCTGCAAGGAGAAGCTGTTTACGCATGAACCATCAGAGTGGGGGTTACGCTGACAGATACTTAGTGCACACTTGGCGCTGTCCTGGTCCAAGCTCCAGGGCTCCACGTGGCAGCGCTTCGTCTGTGTGAACATGCTGAGCATACACTGGGTGCCAGGCAGTCTAGACACCAGACACAGAGCAGAGGACAAAAGATACAAGTCTCCACTCTCACAAGGAGGCAAAGCAAAAGGTGGTCAAATACAGGCGGGCGTGTTAGGTAAGGATGGGAGCCAAGGAAGGGGAGTTCGTTCCAGGAGGAGGGAACGGCAAGCGCTAAGGTTCTGGGGTAGGGGGCTGTGTTTGAGGCCGGCTGCAGCGAGGCCAGACCACCAGCCGTGAGCCAGGGGCACTGTACTGGTTGGTTGGGTTTTTAACACGGTGGCAGTGAGAGACTTGGCATCTCATTACGACCAGGAGCTCTTCCTGTTTAAGGTGACAGTCCCATCAAAAGCCCCACAAACAGCAGGGCCCTGACGAAATGCTCATTGTCCTCCTGTTGCTGGACGCCCCCCTGGGACCGTGCCTGCAGCGGACAGCGGCTGCGGCCTCGCGCGGTGTGGGGGCCGCGGACTGTGCCCTTTGATGCGCCATGTCCTCCGCCACCAGGTTCCAGGAAAGTACACGGTCGTGACGGGCGACGAGAAGGAAAGCCCCGACGCGCTTGCCGTGAGAAGTGGGGACGTGGTGGAGGTGGTCCACGAGGGCGACGAGGGCCTTTGGTGAGATGCCGGCCGTGGGCTCAGGCCCAGGACGCCCGTGGGGACGGGGGACACACAGCTGGAGCCGTGACCGGCCCACGCCCCTTTCAGGTATGTCAGGAACCTGACCTCCAGCAAGGAGAGCTGGGTGCCGGCCAGCAGTCTGTCCACGCTCCTCAGCACGTCCGGCTCGGCTCAGTGCCTGAGCAGCTCAGGTAAGGCCCCCACACCCCGCGCAGGCCGCGCCCCGAGCCCGCGGGGTTCCACAGCCGTGAGCTTGAGTGTGCAGATGCACAGCCGCAGCCGTTCTTGCCTGGTTTTCCCGCAGAGTCCAGTGCGGGGTCCACCCTGCTGAGCACCTCCTCCAGCTGCAGCGAGAGCTGTGGGGCCCCCCTCTCAGACCTCCAGGGGTAGCGCCGGGCCCTGCAGGAGGCCGTGCAGCCTGCGAGCCTCTAAGTTTTCCTTTGCTTGGGCTTGCTTAGTTTGGTGAGGGGACGGTGCTCTAAGACCCTGGGGAAGGAGGACCCTGACAAGACCCCGAGGAGCCGCCTGCCGCCCACGGAACTTCGAGGTGCAGACGCAGGGGCCCGCAGAGGGAAGGTTCTGGAAGGTTCTGCCCCGCGGCCTCCACGCCGGGACCACCGCCGACGAGGGTGCAGAAGCCAGTTGCACAGGAGGACCAAGGTACACTGAGCTTTCCAGGAAAACCAGGACGGAACGAGGGCGCCAGGCCGTGGAGAGGAGCCCGTCCCAGCCGCTCTACGTGGTTCCAGGCATTTCTGGTCTGGTGCTTCCTGCAGGAATAGGCATATGTTGTGGGAGTGACGAGTCCACTGACCCAGCAGCTCGGTGGGGAAACTGTTTTGTCTTTTACAAGTTTTTTTTAAAGCAGGGATTAATTCCATGGCCATTTTTTGTGGTACTCTGGCCGCTAATCTTTACCAAGAATCACTGTGTTTACATGAAATGACAATTTGATACTGTATTTGATACAAAACTATTTTCTGTTACCGGGGTTTACACAACAGCACGTTGTTTATACTGCTGGGAGGTATGGGGGCTCTCGTGGGGATGGAAGCCCTCGCCAAGGCCCGCCGGGCTACAGGCAGATGAACACACGCCCCCCGATAAAATCCAGCAGCATTTCTACAAACAGAGGCAGTGGAAACCAAGGAGAGTCCCTTATCTGTGCAGGTTAATTTTCAAAAGAATATTTAAACTATAATTTAAGATATTTAGCTTCTTTTCTACAAAAAAATGGAACTTGATTTTTTTAACTAGCTTCACTGAATTAGGATTTTTTATTGTTTTTAAAGAATAAGTAAAGATGCGGTTTTTGTAGGGTGCCCTTTGAGCGAGCAGTACCCACACGGGCTCGGTGAAAGCGCCAGCCTCCGGAGGCCCCCACCGCCGCCTCCCGCGCTCGGTAAATCCCCCGAGCTCGGAAACGCAAGGAGTTCATTACTGAAACCGAGGCAGAACCAGAAAGAAAACTCTTGTTTTACCTTTTTGTGTTCAGAAACAAATTCTGTTCTTCGGAAACACTGTCTGTATCTGGTGGGGGCAGATATTTTTATACGTGTGCATATGTGGGTGTGTGTACATAGGTGTCCCGTGTCAGGGATGCACCACGGCCCCCGCGATGCTGGAAACTGTCACTTCACAGCCCTCCCTGAGCCCCGCGCCTGCCGTGCCCGCTGCGCCTGCCCGCCGCCTGCAAGGCCCCCTCCGGCCCACCTCTGCAGTGCGTCCCAACAGCTTTCCTCGGTGTCTGGTTGTGGGAACGTGACGCTTCTGCAGGTTACTCCACGCGCTGCTCGTCCAGAGTCCACCCCGGCCGCCTCGGCCGTGTCACCACCACTGGGGGCCCATCTTCATTAAGGCACTTTAAAACCTCCTGTCCCGTCACTGCTTCTTGTTTCGTTTCAGGTCTTTTTTTTTTTTTTTTTTCCTGCTGATGTAATGAAATTTAAAAATCAGAGTTCTTTATTGTATGGATGGAGTTTGAATAAATATCAGCCCCTCTCGCTGTCTGCACAGAATCCCTCACGTGCGGCGTTGTTTATCGTGCTCACGTACATCTGCACAGCACCTCGAGCTCCCATGAGAAATGAGGCAGGTGGTGAGCTTGACCCAGACGATGTCCCATATGCTTCATTTTGTCAGAAAATGGTGGAAATAGAATAACATGCATATTGTGTCCACAGTGTAAAGGTAACAAAAGAAACGGTGAAATCGCCATGTTGGAACAAGAGTCCAAGTGGTCACTTCTGAGCCAGGAGGGTCCGGGGGCAGAAGGGACGGTGGTGGGGAGGGAGGTGTGACCCACGGAAGCAAGGAGTCACGGAGGCCGCTCGGAGCTGCGCTCACCCACACCCCGGAATCTTGCCAAGCCGACCCGTCGGGAGGGGATCAAACCGGATGCAACAGGTATTTGCTAAAAGACACCACACAACCAAATCGCACAAGGGCTGGAAGTAAAGACCAGACCAGAGATGTAGCAAACACTGACCTCCCGGGAGCCCCTCCACGGACCCGCGACCTAGGCCCCAGGCTCAGACCCAACCCTGCACTGTTGTTGGGGCCTGCCTCGCTCAGTGGACTGTGTGGCCGTGGTGAAGGGTCCGGGCTGGGGGCTCCTGCTCCCTGAGCCCAGCCCTCTGATGCCAGCGTGCCCCGGGGCTGCCCCACTCCACCTCCACTCACCAACGCGGAGCCTGGGGTAGGACTGCTCCGTGCCGGCGCTTGGCCATCCTTTACGGACAGAAGGCCACATCCCGCACTAGCCTATGCTGTCCCCACCTCCCCAGAGGACGCACGCCCCCCCTGGACTCGAGGGCTCCGTCCAGCGCACGTCCCAAACCCACACAGACCTCTGCTGCCTGGCGGGTGCTGCCCACGAAATCCTGTTGCCCGCAGCTTTGGGTGTTCAGAGAAGGAGCATCCCTTTCCTGCACCTCCTGGCCAGTCGCCCCAAGTCTGCAACCAGACGCTGCTGCTCTGAAAACAGCCTCAGCCCCAGTCCCACTCAAGAGGAGCACGGACATGGGCTGAGAGCCTTCCCTATGTTTGCACTCTGCCCGGGAGCCCGGAACGCAGCCTCACTCGGCAGCAGCACCCTTGCTGCAGTAGCTGGTTAGATGAGGGAGCCTGACTAGGAGCCCGTCCCAAGGACGGACGGTGTCTCTGTAAGGAGACGGGCACGGACACCCAGTGGCGAGGCCATGTGCCGGCCGGGGCCGGGATGGGAGTGTGGTGTCTGCGGGCACCCCCGAACAGGGAGCCGCCTGCCGCCCATGGAACTTCAAGGTGCAGACGCAGGGGCCAGCTGGAAGGGACAGGCAGGTCTCCGCCTCGAGCCTCCCGAGAGAGCAAGGCCCTGCCACAGACACGTGGCTCCAGGACCACCCGTGGCCTCCAGAGCTGGCAGAGGATAGCTTCCTGGTGCTGTAGTCCCAGTGGCCCCAGCGGAGGGGCCCCCAGGAGTCCGGGACGGCCCGAGCTCAGGCTAGGACGAGGCCGCTCCTGCGCCCGAGGGAGGGCGGGAGGGAGGGAGCACGCCTGGGGCGCTCCGTGGCGGCCTCTGAGGGCCCGGCTCACAGGTGCTGCTCATGGACCAGCACGGGACCCGCAGCACCTCCACGTCTCAGAGGAGACATCAGCCCGATTCAGGAACGAGGCTCAGGAATGAAGCAGCTCTTGCCACGCTGGAAGGAAATGGGGCCCGATGCCCAGTGGTCTGTCTGATTCGAGAGTGGCTGCTACGGCCGTGGCGTCTGGGGAATCCCCAGAACGCCCTGCTCCGGTGCCTGCAGAAAGGGCCACGTCCCTCGCTGACCAAGAACAATTTCCCAAGCAACTACTGAAAGTAACAACGAGAAATTCCAGAAGCGATCAACAAAACCCGTCCTCCCCTAGGGACTAATGCTTCCACTTGGAGGTCGAGCTGGAACTCTGCAGAAAGGAGCTGGGCCGTGTGGCTCCCACACCAGAGTCGAGCAGAGCGTCCGGCCTCCGCTGTTTTGCAGAGGGTCGCGCCCACGCGCCCTGGAGGCTGGATGCCCATGTCTGTCTGGTTGGGGTAACCGATGGCGCTGGGGGCCCAGGACGGTCCTGGTCGGGACAGGAAGCCTGGCATCCTGAGAAGGCCCTCCACGACTGCCAACCCTGGACGGAGGGTCACCCCAGCTGGCGGCCTGGGCCCGGGACGGCAGGTGCCCCTCCTCCTGGTCATCCCCACGAGGCTCTCCGGCTCACCCGGGAAGCCAGGCCCCCGGGCTAGGTGTCCGCGGCAGCCCCCTTGAGGGTACTCAAGTCCACACCCCAGATCCTCTCTCTCCCTGGAGTTACTACCATGGCACGGCTTTCCACCCAAGTGCATGCCGAGTCCAGCTGCCGCGCTAAGACCCGGGGGCCTCGGGGTTCCCAACAGCACTTGAAGTGCGCGCAGCTGATACAGGTCCCAACACCGCGGTCTCCTCGCAGGAGCCCCCACTCCGCAGACACAGCTGTGCTGGAGGGACTGGGGGCTTCCCGGCAGGGATTTCACGCCGCCCCTCCCCCCGGGTTTGGGAGGCGAGTCCTCCCTCCCCCACCCCTCTCCCCTGCGTGGAGGCCAGGACTTTGCCCGCCACCCCCACCTCGGAATGTCAACAGACCGTGTGACGCCACGAGTCTCACCATGGTTTCCCGGGCGGGTGAGCTGGCCCTCCTCTGCCTTCTCCTGGGCCTGCAGGGGTCTCCAGCCGCAGGTATGTCAGGGTGGAGGGGTCCCTGTAAACCTGTGTGAGGGGCCGCTGACATCCGTGCCTCCCACAGCCCACCTCATGGTGGACACTGCTGCGGCTGGCGGCTCCCATGTGGTCTGCACCCAGGATTCCGGCTCAGGGGTGTGGGGTGGGATGCCCCCTCCCGCTCTGCTCTCCTGGTTCTCGGTCGGCCAGTGCCAGGGACAGGGTAGGGACACGGCCGTGACCGCAGACACCCCACCACCATGGTGCTGAGGGGCCGAAATACGGAGATAGAGGGACGCGATTTATAAGCGGTCCCTTGGAGACTTATGGGTCCGGCGGGGCGGCCGTGGTTGCGACACAGTCAGACATTGTCCCGTGCCAACAGCTAGCCTGGGATGGGACGGGGCGCCGGCCCGATTCCTGCAGGTGCCCAAAGGACAGCACCTCCGCTCCGGGGAGGGCAGGGCTGCCTTTGTCCTTCCTCGGGGCAGGAAGACAGTACTGGCCAAGGGTCGTGCCCCACCCCGCCCGGCCTTCCCTGACTCCCCACAACTATCAGACTTGCCTCTGGTTCCCGAAGGCTGTCTGGTGCACATTGCTGTCTTCCGAGGGTAGAGAGGGTAGCCCGCCTCCCACCCTTGAGTTCTTGGGTTTCCCTCAACCTCTCCTTCCAGACCAGGCGGGCCCCCCAGGAATACACACGCGCGAAGCGCTGTCGCTGTAAAGCAGAGAGGTGGTCCCCTCGGCCTCGCGGCCTGGGAGCTGCCCCTCCCCCCCCTTGCCCCGTCCCCTCCTGCGAAGCCTCCCCACCGGACACAGCCCTTCCTTCCCGGAAGCCGAGTCCGCGGGTCTCCAGGCTGCACTCACCGCTCCTCTGGGACTCAGTTTCCCCCTTGCTCTTGCCCCTCAGTCCTGGCTTTGCTCCCACACAGCCCGCCCCCAATGGTGCAGTCTGCCCCGGGGGCCCCAGGGGCTTTCCCAGCCTCAGCCTCGGTCTCCGTACGGTTGTCACCGACCTCTGTGACCTCGTCTCCATCACCTGGTCCTCTCTTAGCATGACGTAGTCTGCATGTCTGCCTGGGTGTCCTGAAGAAACCTCAAACCCAAGGTGTTCAAACTGGTCCCATTCCCCACCTGAGTGGCCTTGGGTGAGCTCTAAACCCACCCACCCTGTGTCTCATAAGCAAAATGGGGGACAGCTACCTGCAAGAAGCTACCAGGGTCACTGTGAGAGGCTGGATGGAGGCAGCAGGCCAGGGCCTGGAGAGGGACCCCAAGGACACACAAGCCCCTGCACTGGGGTCGGGGGGCAGGTGCACAGAGCTCAGGGCAGAACTGGCTGCGAGAGCTCAGGTGCTCTTGGCAGGGGGCGGGGGCAGAGCCGTTCGCCAAGATGGGACCAGGACGGGAAAAGCAGAGGCCCAGGGGCTGGAGGTGGGGAGGCCAGGCCCCCGGGCAGCTGTGCATGCGGGTCCCTCCGTTTACAGGGAGGTGGCCTCTAGAGACCTGGAGCTCGGGGACATGTGCAGCTTCTGGTGGTTGGAGGGAGGGCTGAAGTGGAAGTGGGGTGGCTGGCTCGGAGCATCTTGAGAGCAGAAAACCCAAACCGGAAGGGTATCAAAAGTCAAGGGCTGGCAGCAAAGAGCGGGAAGGAGGACCCGGGAGGGAGGACCCAGGAAGGCCCCGGCAGCCAGACAGGGAGTGTCAGGGGGTCAGCGTCAGCAGGCCTCCTGCCCCAAGAAAGGCCCATGAGGAGCCTGCACTGCTCCACCCGGGTCCCGGGTGGCCTTTGCTTACGGTGGGCACGGAAGTCAGTGTAAGCATCTCCATGGAAGGTGAGGGACGTGCCTTCCAGGAGGGAGAGGCTGGGGCGCCTGGGTGGCTCAGTTGGTTAAGCGACTGCCTCCGGCTCAGGTCATGATCCTGGAGTCCCGGGATCGAGTCCCACATCAGGGTCCCGGCTCAGCAGGGAGCCTGCTTCTCCCTCTGACCCTCCCCCCTCTCATGTGCTCTCTCTCTCTCATTCTCTCTCTCAAATAAATAAATATCTTTAAAAAAAAAACAAAAGAGGGAGAGACTGTGGTAAAGCAGAGCAAGGGTCCGGGTTGGTGGGGCAGGGGGACAGCAAGCCACAGGGACGGGCTGGAGCTCAGGGAGGGCTGGGGAGGATGGCCCGGGTGCAAGAGACCCGTCTCCCCGCCACCGTGCCCGGCAGGCCTCTCCTGGCTCCCCCCGTGTGGCCGCAGCAGCCTCGCCTCCACCGGAGCCGCCCCTCCCCAGCCACCCCCCAGTCCCTGGTAGGACCCCCACACAGTCAGCCCACCACTTGCCACGCAATATCCCGGCTGCTAGGACGCAGCGGGCACATATTTTCATTATAGAAGTTGACTGTACACGTTTTGAAACAGAGTAAGTTTTAATCCCCAAAGTTAATTTTTTATGTACATTCTTTCACTAAGTTTCATCTGCATATATATGTGGATTTTTACATTTTATTGACAGTATGTGTGATTTTATTATCTTATTTCATTTGATACTACGTCTTCTGAAACGTTGCATTTCATGGCGCGGGGGGCGCCGTCACGGACTGGCTCAGATTGCTGTGGCCAGGCTCTCCTTGCGGCGGGGTCTGCGTGCGCGCCTCTGAGTCCTTCCTTAGGATAAATTGCCAGAAGTGAGGCGACCGGGCCGGAAGGGATGAGTGTGTGAAGTTTGAATATAACGAAGGTATTTCCCCGCTCGCACACGAAGCTTGTGCCCTGCTGCTGTCGCCGGCCAGGAAGCCCTGCCTCCCGTGACTCAGGGCGGGTGGTGGTGGCGCTCACGGGGCTCCTGTCTGTCAGTCTTCCTCACCCAGGAGGAGGCCCACAGCGTCCTGCACAGGCAAAGGCGCGCCAACTGGCTCCTGGAGGAGCTGAGGCCCGGCTCCCTGGAGAGAGAGTGCAGGGAGGAGCTTTGCTCCTTTGAGGAGGCCAGGGAGATCTTCCAGGACACCCAGAGGACGGTGAGTTCGCCCTGCAGGGGGCGCCCTCCGTGCCGTGGGCCCCGTGGGTCCGTGCGCCCAGGCTCGCCGCACAGGGTGCGCACAGGGGGCTCCAGCGGGCACAGCCCTCGACGTCCGTGTCACCCGGGCTCTGAAGGACAGCTTCACTCTGGTTGGTCGGCGCTCCTGCAACGCCCCAGCCGCCCCACCCGCTCCCCCTCTCTGCCACACCGGGCGCCCCAACTCTGCATCAGAAAATATGGTGTGAACAGCACGCTCGATGTGTCCCTTGCCTTCCCAGGGAAGGTCCCCGAGCCGCAAACTGCCCGCGCTTTGGGGAGGCACCGCTGACAGAGCGACCTCAGAGCGCCGGGCCTGGGCGAGCCTCTCACAGCAGCGCCCGCCTGCGGACGCCTCCTCAGGAAAACTTGTGTGGGGAGCCCCTTAGGGAGCCACCACGGCCTCCACATGCGCGAGGCCCGATGCAGAGAGTGGGCTCATTGCTCTTCTCACTTTGTGAAAGAGGAATATTCGAGTTGTACCACACCCCTTCCAACTCCTTCAACGGGGGCGCCCCTCCGATTGTGGGGAGACAAAACCACACTTCCCCTCACAGGACGTCTCACACTTACAAGACACGTACCTCACAGGGGACATACACTTCACCCATGGGACACACACCTCACGCTCACGGGACACTCACTTCATGCTCAT
>NW_027397141.1:3970050-3972038 GCF_003265705.2 Callorhinus ursinus
CACACTCAGGGGACACATACCTCACACTCAGAGGATACATCACACTCACACTCACAGGACATACGCCTCATGCTAACAGGACACACACCTCACGCTCACAGGACACCTCACACCCACAGGACGCCTCACACTCATGGGACACACTTCACACTCAACAGGAGGCAAGCCTGTTTGAGGCAGAGGCTAACATGACCCTTTTCAGGTACATTGAGGATGGTCACTCCTTGCATTTGTGCACTACTTGGTTTTTCAACACATGCCCCACAGTTCTCATCTTACTTTACTCTTACAGTAATCCTGGGTTTCAGCTTGCTTGGCCAGAAGTTTCCTCAGGAATCAGTTTTATTGGAGCCCTTGGCATCCACCGCCGCCTCCTCCTCCTGTCACACGTGTGTGTGGATTTCCTCCTCATCACCGGAGCAGGAAGCCGAGGCTCAGAGAGCACATATGTCCTGTCCCGAGTTCACTTCTTGGAGGTGGCAGAAACTCAGGAATTCTGAAGTGGGAGAGAGGGAAATTTGTGACCTCTGGTGGCCTTAGCGATCTGGGGTGGAGGGGTTAGCGTTAGGAACAAACCTCCTCCCCCTGGGAAAACTCACCTCATCCCCAAAGGAAAAGTCTGGCTTCCGGAGCCCACCTCGAAGGGCCGCAGGTCAGAAGCCCCCCGCCCACCGCCGTTCAGCCCAGCTCCCAAGTCCAGCCTGCGGACACCGTGTGTGTTTGCCTCTGGTGGACGTGTCTCACTCTGCTTCCTCTTTGTTCCTCAGAAGCAGTTCTGGATTTCTTACACCGGTGAGTTGGTAAATGGCCCATTTCCGTCCCCCCCACCAGCCCCTCTCCTCAGCACACTAACACTGAGGCACTCCACAGATGGGGACCAGTGCGCCTCGAACCCGTGCCAGAATGGAGGCACCTGTGAGGACCAGTTCCAGTCCTACATCTGCTTCTGCCTCGACGGTTTCCAGGGCCGGAACTGCGACACAAGTGAGCCATCCCACAGTTTGCAGACAGAGCCCCCAGCAGGCTGATGGGCACGGCCTGCTCCACCGCCAACATGAGAGCCTTGGTTCTAAAGGTGCTCGTTCTCAAATTGGTCGCCCCCTATCCATTCTGGGAAACCTAAAGCCCTTGAGTTCCCAGTGCTCGGAGACGCAGATACACCTGGAGAGAGCCCGGTGAGGGCTCTGCACGGCTGCCCAGCTCCCAGTCGAGACAGCTAGGAAAACCGTATCTTCCCTTCCTGCTATTACAAAAGGGTGAGGTATTTTTTCACCTTTTGAATATTAAAGTATTGCAAAGTTCAGGGGTTCCTCAGACCATCTGATATACTCAAAATTACAGCTTATTACAGTGGAAGGATACAGAATAAAGTCAGCAGAGGGACAGGTATGAGCTTCCCATCGTCCTCT
Source organism: Callorhinus ursinus (assembly GCF_003265705.2). Taxonomy (NCBI): domain Eukaryota; kingdom Metazoa; phylum Chordata; class Mammalia; order Carnivora; family Otariidae; genus Callorhinus; species Callorhinus ursinus. The sequence continues at coordinate 3,971,460 of NW_027397141.1, forward strand.
CTCAGTGAAGTACCGTGAACAGCCTTCCATTCTCCAAGAACAATGTGTGACGAGACAGGGGGTGTAACCTCCACCCCAGGAAGCACACTGAGCCTCCTTATCCAGAGACTGTACTGGGCTCAGTCATGTGGACATGGCTGACCTTAGTCTCCAGCCCCTCCAGAGGTGGAGGTGACACCGTGTGGCCCAAGACCCTACCATGAATCACATTGTTAGACCATCCGGTATGGGCCAAAGCCCCCAGGGAAACAGCATTCTTATCAGGCAGATTAAATTAAAAGCGTCCAACTTAACCAGCCCGGGTGTGGAGGTCACCGCCTGGGAGCTCTCTGGGTGAGTTCAACCCTTTACCGTACAAATGTATATTCTTATACCCAAAGTGCTTTTCTGGGCCACAACCACCTTCTGCTCTAAGCAAACCAGAGGCCAGGGAGAGGAAAGGCAAAACCAAGGGATGAGGTTTCTGTCAGTTATCTGGGGTTGGAAAGCCTCAGTATCTTTGCCTGGCCTTTTATGCTCAGGAGCCCTGGTGTGAATTCCCCAGGACCATGATGCTGAGGGTCCCTGGTGTGAATTCCC
>NW_027397141.1:3972048-3983629 GCF_003265705.2 Callorhinus ursinus
CCTGGTGTGAGTCCCCCAGGACCATGATGCTCAGGAGCCCTGGTGTGTATTCCCCAGGACCATGATGCTCAGGAGCCCTAGTGTGAGTCCCCCAGGACCATGAACCTCAGGAGCCCTGGTGTGAACTCACTTCCAGGCCAAGCCTTCCTGCTGGGGTCCTGGACAGACACAGTGAGCTAACACTGTGTTCCACATTGTAGCACTGCCCTTCAGAGTCAGGAGGAATGTTCCTCATCTCCATCTCTCCGAGCCAGTGGTCAACCCTGGCCAGTTCACGGGGGCAGGAGGGCCTGGCTGTAGAACCAGCTCATCTACCTGGCCTCCTGCCAGCAGGTCTCCCCTCTCAGTGGACACTTTTACTGTCCCCAGAGGCCTTTTGCTTTCCATGGGCCCTCCCCAGCTCCCATCAGCTGCTGGGAGGGGGGCACGGAGGCCCCACGTGCCAGTCCTTTGTCCCAGCTGGCTAAGCTGCTCAGACGTGGGACCATCCCAAGCCCAGGTCACCCTTCTGGATGAAAGCACAGAGCCGACTGGTACCTGGCTGTCCCTGCAGCAACAACTAAGCACCACGGTCATGCAGAGCAGGGGCTGGCCTCCCCCTGACCGGCAGGGGCCCCTCTCAGTCTGTCCCTTTCCTGTCCTCAGACAAGAAGGACCTGCTGGTCTGTGTGAATGAGAATGGAGGCTGTGAGCAGTACTGCAGTGACCACGCTGAGGCCGGGCGCTCCTGCCGCTGCCACAAGGGGTACGCGCTCCAAGACAATGGGGTGTCCTGCGTACCCACAGGTAATGGGCCCTCAGGGCTCTGCTCTACTTCATTCCCGAGGAGCAGCCCCCCGTTGCTGCGTGGCCACAGCCGTCTTGGGAGGGACGAGGAGGGTGGGATGGATCTCGTACCGGCCCATGCCCACTCGAGAACAGGCCACGGTGGCCGCGCGCAGGACAGAGCCCTGGGAGCAGCTCCCTGGAGGGTGCGGGGCCGCCTGCCGGTTGACAGCAGGCCCAGAGGAGCAGAGCGAGGCTCTGCCCGCCCCGCCGCAGGTCCCTGGGCTGGGGGCCATCTCTAAACAGTCTCTCCTCCAGCCCAGGGACCTTACTGAGAGCTCAGAGTGTCCTCCATACGGCAGCGCCGCTGCCCAAGGGCTGCTCATCCTCCTCAGTCAGTTAGGCAGCGTGTCATTCCGCTGGGAAACGAGCAGAGCCCAGCTTCCAGAGGGGGCACCTCTGTTCCGGCAGGAGCCCCAGGCCTTGCAGGCCCAGTAGCTCCCACACGGGTGGCCCTGCCCGGGCAGCCCTCAGACCCCACCCCCCACAAGCTCGTTGTCAGGCATGAACCCCCTGCCCCCTCAGCCCAGTGACTTGCTTTCTACAGTGGAATATCCATGTGGAAAAATACCTGTTCTGTTGAAGAGAAATGGCAGCAACCCCCAAGGCCGAATTGTGGGTGGCCAAGTGTGCCCCAAAGGGGAGTGTCCTTGGCAGGTAAGGCTCCGGGGCCCCCAAAGGGACAGGGGGCGGTCAGCTGCTGGACCCCAGCCCCAAGTCTCCCCTGCTGGTGCAGGGCACTTGCTCCTCCTTGTGAAGCCCCAGCTGCCCGCTCCCCTCTGTCCTTCCGGATGTCAGCTCAGCTCCGGCCTCCCCTGTCCCCTCGCGGCTGTGGGCCTCCCTGCCTTCCACAGGTGAGGGAACCGAGGCCTCCAGGGACAGACGGCCCAGGCAGGTTTGAACCCAGCCCAAGCCCATCACTACCTGCCTCCGGAAACTGATTCTGGAGCTGCAACGTGGCCTCCTATAGGCGGAGGCTGTCCCCGCACGCGGGCAGGTGTGTGGGGCCACCTGTGGTCTGGTTCCTGTAGGAAATGCAGAGCCTCAGGCCCCCAGACCCACTGGGCCAAAACTGGCACTTCACAAGAGCAGGATGTGTGCACTCGGGTGTCCGAGCCCGACCCAGGGACCCTCGGGACCCTCGGGACCCTTCGGGGGGGGGGACGCCCGAGGTAAACTGTTGAGTTTGCAACGTGTGACAACCTCACTGGGGACACTGGAGGCTCCCTGCTCACCCGTGGCCTGACCACGGTTCAAAGCAGGCCGGTCCTCCCGCTCTGCTGCTGCCTCAGGAGCCTCAGGGCCTGCCCGCCGGCCTGCCCCCGCCCCATCCCACCTCACGCGGGTAGCCGGGCCTGTGTGGGGCCTGCGTGGTCCGCGGTCCACTCCTCAGCTTGGCAGAACCCCGCGTTTTGGTGGCAGAGAGATAATGCGAGCTGGACACGTCCGAATGGGACGGCCGTGTTCAGTGTTCAGCAGAACGCCCGGAATTGGCCGCACCTCTGCGCGGCAGGGGAAGGGTGATGGGGGTGGGTTTCTGTGTTTACAGCAAAGAGCCCTGGGAGGGCTATCTGGGCAGCTGCAGCAAGCACGCCCTCCCACCCGCGTACAGGAACCCCCCAGTGCCATTCACCCCCACCCCCGGGAGAGGGGGCCACCTCGCCCGTGTTACGGGGGGGAGGGGACTGGGGCCCATGGAAGCTCAGGCCCAGATGCAGCCGTAACAGCCATCCCAGAGCCGTTGTCAGCCAGGCTGGCTGATTTTCGGGCACTGATGTCCTGCCTTCAACAGGCAGGGGCGTGTCTCCAAGCCCCAAGCAGCTGTTCTCACCTGCTCGGGAGGACTGGCCTCTGAGGGGCCCAGCAGCTGCCGGCTCGGGGGAAGAGGCGGCACGTCCCTGGCACCCTTGGTCCTGCTGTCCACGCTCGGGACATCAGGCCTCCGACGCGCTGACCCCACATCCAGTCTCTTTCCTCCCTGGTGGATCCGCCTCACCACGACACGTGGGGCCCTGCCTCGCCCTCGGCCAGGCCTCCCTCTGGCCTTTCAGTTTGTCCCTGTTTGCAGGCCGGCCGGCCAGAGGCTCTGGCTCCTTCCACAGCCATGGCAAAACCACCGCAGGACAAATGTCTCCCCGGAGCCTCACTCAGGCCCTGCTCAGCACCCTCCTTGCTTCTAGGAAGAAGAAACGGGAGCACGTATGGAGGGTTTGCTGTGTGCCAAGAATCGCGCTGGGCACCTCAGCTCGCTACCTCTTGCCCCCACGTGCCCAGAGCACGACCCTGGGCCAGCCTTCGCAGACTGAGCATGCTGGGGCCAGCTTGGGTGGTGATGCTGGGCACGCGGGGCCACCAGCAGCCACATCCCGTGGTCGGGCTGGTGTCCGTGAGCTCTCCGTGGCCATCGCTAGCTGGGGAGGTGGGTCCCCAGGGAAGCGTGCCAGGGCCGTGAACTCTGTGTATTGTGCCCGTCCAGGCTGTCCTGAAGGTGGACGGGGCGCTGCTGTGTGGAGGCACCCTGCTCGACACTGCCTGGGTGGTCTCTGCGGCTCACTGCTTTGAAACAGTCAAGAACTGGAGAAACCTGACCGTGGTATTGGGTAGGTTTTGTGGTTCCTCCGCCCGCTGAGAGTGGTTTGTGAACAGGACTGGCTTCCACAACCAGATGAGCATGTCCGCGCAGACCCCAGAGTCCCCGGGGCCCACAGTGGCCACGGTCCCCCAGACTCTGTCCCGCCCACGGAACGTCTCAGGGGTGGTGATCTCCTCCCATCTCACTTGGGCCAAGAGCCTCCTGGGTCACATGGGCCACGGCGTGCGCCCTCCGCCTGGTGGGCTCTGGGATGCTAGGCGCCCCTGGGGAGGGGGTGGGCAAGACTGGGGCAGTCGGGCACCCCTCCTCACCCACCCACAGCTGCCTGGCCCGGCAGCCCCTCCTCACGCACCCTCAGCACCCCAGATTCACCCCCAGTCACACTCTGCGCAGAGCCCAGTGGTGGCCGCCTGGGGGCGCTGCTCCCGCCAGCCTGGGGCTGGACACAGTGCCTGTGTGCCCCAAGAGGAGGCTGTGGGGCAAGTCGTGCGCGGTGCTGGTCCCCTGCAGGCGAGCATGACCTCAACGAGGAGGAGGGTGAGGAGCAGGAGAGGCACATAACCCGGGTCATCATCCCCGACAAGTACATCCCCCACAAGACGAACCATGACATCGCCCTGCTGCACCTGAGCAGGCCTGTGACCTTCACCGACCACGTGGTGCCCCTGTGTCTGCCCGAGAAGGCCTTCTCCGAGAGGACGCTGGCCTCTGTCCGCTTCTCAACTGTCAGTGGCTGGGGCCAGCTGCTGGACAAGGGCGCCACGGCCGTCCAGCTCATGGCCATCGACGTGCCCCGGGTGATGACCCAGGACTGCCACGAGAAGTCACGCAGGCGGGAGGGCTCCCCCACCATCACCGAGAACATGTTCTGTGCCGGCTACCTGGACGGGAGCAAGGATGCCTGCCAGGGGGACAGTGGGGGCCCGCATGCCACCAAGTTCCAGGGTACCTGGTACCTGACTGGCATCGTCAGCTGGGGGGAGGGCTGTGCGAACGAGGGCCACTTCGGGGTATACACCAGGGTCTCCCAGTACATTGAGTGGATGCGCAGGCTCATGCGCTCCAGCACGACCCTAAGAGGCCTCCTCCGGGCCCCACTGCCCTAGCCCCAGGGCCAGCGCCGGCCCCAAATAAAGCTGCTGCCAGTCCCTCCCTCAAACCTGGAAACACCCTTGCAGTTCCTGGGGTGGGAGGGCGTTGGGAGACATGGAGACAGATACGGCTGGCCAGGAGGGAGGCACTGCTGCCTGAGGGCCCCACACCCATGGGCTGGCCCCGGGGTGCATGCTCGGTGTGGCCTCTCTCTCCCATACAAGCATGTCAGCGTCCCCTCACATACCCTGGAAGCACCATCCATTCACTTCGGTGGCTATCCTTCGGGATCTTTCTGTTTATGTTGCTTCTACCATAAATTGGTAATGGCACACACCCTGCGCGCACATCAGGGGCTGCCCGCCATCCGTGGCATGCCCACGCTCACCCCGCTGAGGCCGGGGCCGATCTTGCTCTCGGGCTCACAGTGCCCCTGTGATGAGCCTTCCTCCATGGAGGCTGGTGTTCAAATCCAAGAGCACCCTGATGGGTTCCCCAAACCCTATAGAACGGGGTGTTCTCTTCCTGCCAAGGCCCTGGTCTATAACCCCATGTTCCTCGGTCCCGTCCCATAAGCGCGATCAGGGGAAGGACCCGGTGACATTTTTATCAAATGCTTCAGGTGAGTGTGCAGCTTGCTCAGCCTAGTCACATAGGCCATGGAGGAGTTAGAAACAAGCCGTCCATGGGGGGAGCTGATGCGAAAATGGGCCCCCAAACGCGGCCAGGTGGCTAATACATCCTGCGGGCACCTCGCCCCCTTTCGGGACACACTCGGGGGGTGGTGCCTGGAGCACCAGCAGTGCTCAACACCGGTGCGTTTGGGCGTCAGGGCCTGCTGGGCTGAACGGTCAAGCCGTGTCCAGCACAGGGCGGCCCAGGGGCCACACGCTCCGGCCACCGGGTCCGTCACCTGGTTTTGTCAAGGTGTTATCGGGACACGCCGCCCAGAACTGCAGCCCAGAGCTGTTAGGACAGAGACCATGCTCTGCCCCCAGAGGCCGACATGTCCACCCTCCAGGCCTTGACACGAGAGGCTTGCCGCCTGCCCAGCCTGCCGCCGGCCCGGGGCTCAGCGACCGGGCAGGCAGGCACGATGTTGTCCCAGACGGGCTCTGCCTCCTGCCCTTGGCCAAGCCGCTTTCCCGCTCTGAGCCGTGGATCCTTGTCTACGAAAAGGGAGCCTTGATGCTGGTCGCCAGGATGGGTCTTGAGCACGTAAAAGGAGGCTCCTGGGAGGGCTCCGTCGTGTCACGGCTGGGGAAGCCGGTCTGCAACCTCTGGGGTCCTCCGCTCCGCGGCTCAGGCTGCAGACACTGAGGGGAGTTTCCGCATCAAGATTCAGGAGCTGGCCCACCCCTCTTCCTGGACAGAACGGGGGAGGATGGGCTGAAGGGCTCCCCCAGGAGCCCACCCAACCGCACACGGGGTTGCTGGCTCTGCCTTGGTCTCCCCAGCCGTCAGTGGGAACTGCCGCAGCATGGGTGCCTGGCAACACCAACACCATCCCGCAAGGCTGGCACACCTGGTGTGCGCGGACGCGGCCGGCTGCCGACCTCCTCCCTCCCTCCATGCGTGGTTCTCGTGTCCTCTCCCAGCCCCGGGGGGTGGGAGACAGGGAAGGGCTCACCCCGGACCCAGTCCCCCCAGCAAGCTGAATGCACCAGAGACAGGCTGTGTCACCCTGCAGCCTGTCCGCGGGGCCGGGCTCTGCGCATAACGGCAACCGCCCCACAGACCAGCCCTGGCCCAGCGCCTTCAGTCTGTCAGGCTCCGCTGAGCACCTACTGTGTGCCGGACACCCCTGGAGGCGCTGGGGACAGAGCAGGAGCAAACAGACACAGTGAGGCTGGGCGTCCATGGGCGTTGGTGGCCCCTCACCACATGCAGAACGCGTCAGCTGTGGTGGGCGCTGGGGCGCACGGTGCAGTACCTCTGTCCCTGTCCCTGTCTCTGTCTCTGCCCCCCACAAGGGGCCCTGCACCCAACGCGCAACCCTCATGCCTCCCTCCCTGGCCTGACCACCGTGGGGTGAGCTGCTTCCCACTGGCACAGACCTGAGCTCTTCCTGGTGCTGTCGTGTGTCCTGAGGGGACACAGCCCTGGTTTTGGGACCTCCCCGGGGTGAAAGCCAAGCAGGTGAGCATCCCACATTCTGCGGGCAGTGAGCCGGCCGTGTGCCCTCTATAATTCCCTGCCCCGAAGGGGCTGTGGCTGGGCCGCGGGGTGGCCGGTCTCACCTCCACTGCCAGTGGCCTTGGTGTAAGAAGGAAGCAGACGCACTGCGAGCCCCTCCCCAGTAGGGTGTGCGAGGCAAAGCCCGGTCAGTGGAGCTGGGCCCCGGCCTGCGTGTGCACCTCCAAGGCGCCTCCATGGCTTAGCACCGGGGCTGGGAGGGCCGGCCTGGGCGCAGCCCCTCCCGATCCCAGGCTGACGCGTCTAGCCGGCGGCACGGGCCACGCTGGGCAGGGGCAGTCCTCCCAGAGGTATGTGCAGCAGCCTGTGGCCCAGAGGGACACGCCTGCCTCCTGGAGCCTCTGGACTTCGGGGGGGCTACCAGCCTGACGCGCAGGCAGAACACAGGACAAGACCCCCTGCGACAGTGGCGCTCCGCACACCGCCGGATACCACCTGGAGACCGAGGCCCCAAGCCGCGCCGCTACCTGCAGTCCTGGTTCGAGCCCCACGTGTGCGTCAGATGGCCGTGGGCTGATGCTCTACACCTGGAGGACAGACGGGAAGCGACCCTTGGCTCTCATCACGCTCGTGAGGACGAAACAAGAGCAGACAGAACATCTGGAAACTATGAAATGACGCTTCTATTGTCTCCTAACACTCCCTGTGCCCCTCCAGACGCAGAAGCTGAGGAGGATGAGGCCCGCCGGGACCGCCCCAGGGCTGCAGGGGCGGGGCGGCCATGGCCCCGCGCGGTCACCTGCCCCCCGGCCCCCTCGCCGCCCAGGCTCCAATCAGGAGGCAGTGATATAAGAGAAAGACGACCAGCCGCCTGGAGCCAGGGTGACTGAACCTTGCCCCAGAGACCTGTCACAGCGGGACGGGCGCGCTGTCCTTGGCCGCACCATGGCGGGCCCACTGTGCCTCATCCTGCTCAGCGCCTCCCTGGCTGGACTCCTGCTGCCGGGGGGCAGTGGTAAGTGCCCCCTCGCCCTGCACACTGCAGAGATGGCCCCTGGGGAGGAGGAGGGACGGCGGGCGTCAGGCTGATGCCACAAATCTCCACAGTGGGAGAGTGGTGCCCATCCCGTGCCGTGACATGGCCGGGCCTGGTGGCCTCAGCCAAGGGTAGCCCAGGGCCAGGTGTGCCTCCCTCCTTGTGGGTGGGGAGCGGCAGTCGCACACAGAAGCTCGTGGACAGAGAAAGAGGGAGAGACCAGGAGAGACAGAGAGACGTGCCCCCTCCGCGGCCAGAGCGAGCTGGGGGAGGCCCAGGGGGGTCACAGCAGAGAGGAGCTTCCGTGGCAGAAAGAGATAGAAGCTGGTGCCTCCACCCTCAGGCTGGCTGGGTCAGGAGAGGGGGTGCCCAGTTCAAGGCTGGACAGAGAGGGGTCTCTGCACCTCCCAGGCCCTAGGCTGTCCAGAGAGAAGAGACCCAGAAAGGGGGCAAGCAGAGCAAAGCCAGAGGAGAGGGCAGGGGAGCGGCATCCCGGGGGCTCTTCGTGCCCTGGATGGAGAGGGGGGCCAGAGCCTGAGGGGCAGGCAGAAGGGACCCGGTGTGGGGGGACAAGGAGGCGGTAGGAAGTGAGAAGGGGGGAGAAGATCGGAGCTACCTGCGTGCTCGGTAGCGCGGCAGACCTTTGGGGTGATGGGGTATCCACAGACAAGTTTGAGCTCGGTGTCGCCTTGGAAGGCGAGAGCAATCTGAAGCGGGAGTGAAGCTAAGGTTTAGTGAGCACCTAGTGTGTCCCAGCCTCAAACTCACACAACTCTGAGACACAGGGAGTGACCCCTTTGTCAGCTTTAAGTAGCAGGTGATGGAGCTGCGTCTGAAGCTCAGCTGCCTGGCTGCTGGGTCCAGTGTCTGGCTCTGCACACGGGGAGTGGGCGCTCTGAGAGGAGGGCAGGCCACCGGCCCTGCAGAGAGGGGAGGACAGAGCTCAAGACGCAGGTCCCCACCAGGAAGAGCCTCTGTGAGGGCAGGAAAGAAGGCAGACGGGGTGCAGGGTGAGAAAGGGCCTCGGGGCCTCCGTGGACAGCTGGCAGAGCGTGGGCGACCCAGCCTCAGCACAGCCCGAGCGAGGAGGAGTCCCGAGGCTCTTGGATCCAAGATATTTCAGCGGGCAGGTCATGACTCATTTGAGAGTCACAGACCAATTCAGTGGGTTTTTAAGTGAAATGGAACAGAAACAAGTAGAAATGTTGTAGTAAGTACTATTTCTTGAAAGTGCTGTGTGTGTGTGTGTGTGTGTGTGTGCGTGCGCGTGTGTGTGTGTGTCCTAGGACTTGATAAAAGCTTTCTCACAATGGCACCGCGGCTCCCCCCTTAACGGGAGCTGAGCCCTGGAAGGGTGGTGGGCTGGGCGCAGGTGGGGGGACCAGGAGGTGGCAGTCCCAGGACCCCAGGGCAGGGAGAGGTGAGGGAGGGTTTGGGCAGCCATGTGAAGCTCTGCAGGCCGTGCAGGGGGGCTGGGGGGCACCTGGGGCCTGGTCACTCATGGGGTCACGAGGGAGGTAGGTGCGAGGAAGGGGCCCTCTTGCAGTGCAGGGGTGAGCAGATCCTGCGGGGGGAGAGCAGGCCGCTGCTGAGGCCCTCTGGGCGACAAGTCCCTGCCTGTCGCCAGTGTTCCTCAGCCCGGAGCGCGCCAGCAGCATCCTGGGGCGGGTCCGCAGGGCGAACTCGTTTTTGGAAGAGATGAAGAAAGGGAACCTGGAAAGAGAGTGTCTGGAGGAGATGTGCTCCTTCGAGGAGGCCCGCGAAGTCTTTGAGGACACCGCCAAGACGGTAAGGGCCGGTGCGCAGGCGCCCTGCAGCAGGGGCTCCCCAGGGTGGAGGCTGAGACAGAGCAGCCCCGGGCCCCCCGTGTGTGCAGGGCGGGGAGAGGGCAGTCCTCCTCCGCCACCTGTCCCGCGGGGGCAGTGGGGGCGACTGAGGACAGCGTGAGGTCCTGTCTGGTAGGAGGGCCGTGAGGCCGTCCGGAGGTATTGTTAAATCAACTCTAAAAGGTAAGGTGTTCGTTTAAAAAATGATTCACGGCTTCAGCCATGCCTCCCTGGGCTGGGCCGCACACGGGGACACGGAGCCGGCGGGTTTTGCCCAAATCCACGACCACCGCCGTAATTGACGTGGGCACCTGAGGAGCTGCGCTTATAGAGTTAATGCATTGCCAGTAAACATTCCGTCAGAGACAAGCCAATTCTAAATGTGGAAATATGGAAAAGCAAAGAAATCAGAGTAGCTGAAACAATTCTGAGAAAGGAGAGGAATCACACTACGTGACTTGAAGCCTCCCTACAAAGCTACAGTAACCGCAGAGGCGTTTAGTGCGTGTTTTGGGAGAGGGACAGATACAGAAATCAATGGGACAGACTAGAAAGTCCATAAATTGACCCATGAAAATATGGCCAATTGCTATCTGACAAAGGCTCATAACAATTCAATGAAGGAAGAATTGTCTTTTTCAACTGATGGCATTGGGACAACTGCCTATCTCCATACAGAAAAGGTCAACTTTGACCTAAACCTCACGACGGAACAAAAATTAACTCAAAATGATCATAGATCTAAAGGTAAAACATAAAACTTCAGGGCGAAAACTGTCATGACATGGAATTAGGCAAAATTTCTTAGACACAACACCAAAACCATAACCCATCAAAGAGAACACGGGTAAATGAGACTTTACTCAAGATTTAAGACTTGCTCTGTGAAAAATCTTGAAGAATAAAGATACAAGCTATTAACTAAGAAAATGCTTGCCAACCGTACACCCAACAAAGCATCTGTATTCAGAATACATGAGGAACTCGCACACTCAGCCGAAGAGCATCAGTGACCGACTGACGGCACGGATCCGAAGACGTGAACAGACCCGTCACAAGGGCGGACGCCCCGTTGGCAAGTGCACGCAGCAGACTCACGACCTCCTGGGCCCTTACGGAAGTGCGGACCCCTCCCTGCAGGCTGGAAACCACCGACGGGACCCGCGCCGGGCGGGTGCAGCGGCCTGGACTCTGCTGGATCGCGTCTCCTAACGCTGTTGCCCTCTGACCCTGCGAACCCCACTCCTGAGCACAGATCCTGCTCACACGGACACCTGGGTGTGAATGTCTATAACAAGTCCAGTCACCATAGCCCCAAACTAGCAGTGATGCAGGTGTCCTTGTTTGGGTGGCCCCTGGATCAACAGTGGCGGTGTTCCACTCAGCAATGGGACAAGCCGCTGGTGCGCAAGGCACTCGGGTGAGTTTCGGAGGCATCGTGCCGAGTGAAGGAGCTGGTCTCCCCAGGTTGTGCGGGTGCTTCGAAGTCTCGGCCGGGACGAAGAGCAGATTTGTGGCTCTGGGGGTGCGGCTGCCATGGGCTGCGAATGTCGGGGGGCTGGAGCTGTTCTGTGTCTTGACTGAGGTCGTGGTGTCACAAATGCGGGCATGTGCTGGATTTCACAGATTTGTACATCAAAATAGTCGTTTTTTGCTGTGTGATTCTTTTCTCACTGAAATTTTAAAGAGACAGTGTCTGAGTTTCCTGAGGCTTCTGGAAAGCACCACAGAACAAGCAGAAGTCACTCTCACAGTCCCGGAGGCCGTAAGTCCAAATCAAAGTGTTAGCAGGTGTCAACACAAAATGAACAAACCCTTTAGAATTTCTTAAAAAAAAAAAAAATGAATAGAGGCTTGTTTGAGTCCAGGTGAGGACCGCTGCCCAGGATACACAACCTTCTCAAAGAAGAGAGCTCTGGGGAAGGAATGTTTAGTACGGGGTTATATATGCTTCCTGTTACTTCAAGAATTACAAATCATCATGAAGAACATTCCAGAAAATTCCAAACTTTATCTTATGCTTTTAGTATGTGCAAAATTGTAGGCTTCAGAGGTATGGGAACTTAGGAAGAC